>NW_027275442.1:0-58799 GCF_030028105.1 Mobula birostris
CTCCATCCTGACCAACGTCCGGAATGACGCACTCTCACATGTCTACTTCCACGGCTCAACTCCATCCTGACCAACGTCCGGAATGACGCACTCTCACATGTGTACTTCCACGTCACAACTCCATCCTGACCAACGTCCGGAATGACGCACTCTCACATGTCTACGGCCACGTCTCAACTCCATCCTGTCCAATGTCCGGAATGACGCACTCTCACATGTCTACTTCCACGTCTCAACTCCATCCTGACGAACGTCCAGAATGACGCACTCTCACATGTCCACGTCCATGTTTCAACTCCATCCTCACCAATGTCCGGAATGACGCACTCTCACATGTCTAATTCCATGTCTCAAGTCCATCCTGACCAATGTCAGGAATGAGGCACTCTCACATGTCGACGTCCATATCTCAACTCCATCCTGACCAACGTCCGGAATGACGCTCTCTGACATGTCTACTTCCATGTCTCAACTCCATCCTGACCAACATCCGGAATGACGCACTCTCACATGTCTACTTCCACGTCTCCACTCCAACCTGACCAACGTCCGGAATGACGCACTCTCGCATGTCTACTTCCACGTCTCAACTCCATCCTGACCAACGTCCGGAATGACGCATTCTCACATATCTACTTACATGTCTCAACTCCATCCTGACCAACGTCCGGAATGACGCACTCTCACATGTCTGCTTCCATGTCTCAACTCCATCGTGACCAATGTCCGGAATGACGAACTCTCACATGTATACGTCCATGTCACAACTCCATCCTGACCAACGTCCGAAATGACGAACTCTCACATATGTACTTACATGTCTCAACTGCATACTGACCAACGTCCGGAATGACGCACTCTCATATGTCTACTTATGCGTCTCAGCTCCATCCTGACCAATGTCCGGAATGACGCACTCTCCCACGTCTATTCCACATCTCAACTCCATCCTGACCAACGTCCGGAATGACGCACTCTCCCAGGTCTACTTCAACGTCTCAACTCCATCCTGACCAACGTCCGGAATGACGCACTCTCACATGTCCACTTCCATGTCTCACCAACATCACAACTGCATCGTGAGCAACATCCGGAATGACGCACTCTCCCATGACTACTTCCACGTCTCAGCTCCATCCTGACCAACGTCCGGAATTACGCACTCTCACATGTCGACTTACACATCTCAGCTCCATCCTGACCAACGTCCGGAATGACGCACTCTCCCATGTCGACGTCCACGTCTCAGCTCCATCCTGACCAATGTCCAGAATGACGCACTCTCCCATGTCGACGTCCACGTCTCAGCTCCATCCTGACCAATGTCCAGAATGACGCACTCTCACATGTCTACTTCCATGTCTCAACTCAATCGTGACCAATGTCCGGAATGACGAACTCTCACATATGTACTTACATGTCTCATCTGCATACTGACCAACGTCCGGAATGACGCACTCTCATATGTCCACTTACCGGTCTCAACTCCATCCTGACCAATGTCCGGAATGACGCACTCTCCCACGTCTATTCCATGTCTCAGCTCCATCCTGACCAACGTCCGAAATGACGCACTCTCCCACGTCTCAGCTCCATCCTGACCAACGTCCGGAATGACGCACTCTCACATGTCTACTTCCACGTCTCAGCTCCATCCCGACCAACGTCCGGAATGACGCACTCTCACATGTCTACTTCCACGGTCTCAGCTCCATCCTGACCAACGTCCGGAATGACGAACTCTCACATGTCTACTTACATGTCTCAACTCCATGCTGACCAATGTCTGGAATTACGCACTCTCACATGTCGACGTCCACGACTCAGCTCCATCCTGACCAACGTCCGGAATGACGCACTCTCCCATGTCGACGTCCACGTCTCAGCTCCATCCTGACCAACATCCAGAATGACGCACTCTCCCATGTCGACTTCTACGTCTCAGCTCCATCCTGAACAACGTCCGGAATGACGCACTCTCACATGTCTACTTGCACGTCTCAACTCCATCCTGACCAAAGTCCGGAATGACGCACTCTCCCATGTCCACATCCATGTCTCACCAACATCACAACTCCGTCGTGAGCAACGTCCGGAATGACGCACTCTCCCATGTCTACTTCCACGTCTCATCTACATACTGAACAACGTCCGGAATGACGCACTCTCCCATGTCGACTTCCACGTCTCAGCTCCATCCTGAGCAACGTCCGGAATGACGCACTCTCCCATGTCGAGTTCCACGTCTCAGCTCCATCGTGACCAACGTCCGGAATGACGCACTCTCACATGTCAACTTCCACGTCTCAACTCCATCCTGACCAACGTCTGGAATGACGCACTCTCACATGTCTACTTCATCGTCTCAACTCCATCCTGACCAACGTCCGGAATGACGCACTCTCACATGTCTACTTCCACGGCTCAACTCCATCCTGACCAACGTCCGGAATGACGCACTCTCACATGTGTACTTCCACGTCACAACTCCATCCTGACCAACGTCCGGAATGACGCACTCTCACATGTCTACGGCCACGTCTCAACTCCATCCTCACCAACGTCCGGAATGACGCACTCTCACATGTCTACGTCCACGGCTCAAATCCATCCTGACCAACGTCCGGAATGACGCACTCTCCCATGTCTACTTCCACGTCTCAATTCCATCCTGTCCAATGTCCAGAATGACGCACTCTCACATATCTACTTCCACGTCTCAACTCCATCCTGACGAACGTCCAGAATGACGCACTCTCACATGTCCACGTCCATGTTTCAACTCCATCCTCACCAATGTCCGGAATGACGCACTCTCACATGTCTAATTCCATGTCTCAAGTCCATCCTGACCAATGTCAGGAATGAGGCACTCTCACATGTCGACGTCCATATCTCAACTCCATCCTGACCAACGTCCGGAATGACGCTCTCTGACATGTCTACTTCCATGTCTCAACTCCATCCTGACCAACATCCGGAATGACGCACTCTCACATGTCTACTTCCACGTCTCCACTCCAACCTGACCAACGTCCGGAATGACGCACTCTCGCATGTCTACTTCCACGTCTCAACTCCATCCTGACCAACGTCCGGAATGACGCATTCTCACATATCTACTTACATGTCTCAACTCCATCCTGACCAACGTCCGGAATGACGCACTCTCACATGTCTGCTTCCATGTCTCAACTCCATCGTGACCAATGTCCGGAATGACGAACTCTCACATGTATACGTCCATGTCACAACTCCATCCTGACCAACGTCCCAAATGACGAACTCTCACATATGTACTTACATGTCTCAACTGCATACTGACCAACGTCCGGAATGACGCACTCTCATATGTCTACTTATGCGTCTCAGCTCCATCCTGACCAATGTCCGGAATGACGCACTCTCCCACGTCTATTCCACATCTCAACTCCATCCTGACCAACGTCCGGAATGACGCACTCTCCCAGGTCTACTTCAACGTCTCAACTCCATCCTGACCAACGTCCGGAATGACGCACTCTCACATGTCCACTTCCATGTCTCACCAACATCACAACTGCATCGTGAGCAACATCCGGAATGACGCACTCTCCCATGACTACTTCCACGTCTCAGCTCCATCCTGACCAACGTCCGGAATTACGCACTCTCACATGTCGACTTACACATCTCAGCTCCATCCTGACCAACGTCCGGAATGACGCACTCTCCCATGTCGACGTCCACGTCTCAGCTCCATCCTGACCAATGTCCAGAATGACGCACTCTCCCATGTCGACGTCCACGTCTCAGCTCCATCCTGACCAATGTCCAGAATGACGCACTCTCACATGTCTACTTCCATGTCTCAACTCCATCGTGACCAATGTCCGGAATGACGAACTCTCAGATATGTACTTACATGTCTCATCTGCATACTGACCAACGTCCGGAATGACGCACTCTCATATGTCCACTTACCGGTCTCAACTCCATCCTGACCAATGTCCGGAATGACGCACTCTCCCACGTCTATTCCATGTCTCAGCTCCATCCTGACCAACGTCCGAAATGACGCACTCTCCCACGTCTCAGCTCCATCCTGACCAACGTCCGGAATGACGCACTCTCACATGTCTACTTCCACGTCTCAGCTCCATCCCGACCAACGTCCGGAATGACGCACTCTCACATGTCTACTTCCACGTCTCAGCTCCATCCTGACCAACGTCCGGAATGACGAACTCTCACATGTCTACTTACATGTCTCAACTCCATGCTGACCAATGTCCGGAATTACGCACTCTCACATGTCGACGTCCACGACTCAGCTCCATCCTGACCAACGTCCGGAATGACGCACTCTCCCATGTCGACGTCCACGTCTCAGCTCCATCCTGACCAACATCCAGAATGACGCACTCTCCCATGTCGACTTCTACGTCTCAGCTCCATCCTGAACAACGTCCGGAATGACGCACTCTCACATGTCTACTTGCACGTCTCAACTCCATCCTGACCAAAGTCCGGAATGACGCACTCTCCCATGTCCACATCCATGTCTCACCAACATCACAACTCCGTCGTGAGCAACGTCCGGAATGACGCACTCTCCCATGTCTACTTCCACGTCTCATCTACATACTGAACAACGTCCGGAATGACGCACTCTCCCATGTCGACTTCCACGTCTCAGCTCCATCCTGACCAACGTCCGGAATGACGCACTCTCCCATGTCGAGTTCCACGTCTCAGCTCCATCGTGACCAACGTCTGGAATGACGCACTCTCACATGTCAACTTCCACGTCTCAACTCCATCCTGACCAACGTCTGGAATGACGCACTCTCACATGTCTACTTCTTCGTCTCAATTCCATCCTGACCAACGTCCGGAATGACGCACTCTCACATGTCTACTTCCACGGCTCAACTCCATCCTGACCAACGTCCGGAATGACGCACTCTCACATGTGTACTTCCACGTCACAACTCCATCCTGACCAACGTCCGGAATGACGCACTCTCACATGTCTACGGCCACGTCTCAACTCCATCCTCACCAACGTCCGGAATGACGCACTCTCACATGTCTACGTCCACGGCTCAAATCCATCCTGACCAACGTCCGGAATGACGCACTCTCCCATGTCTACTTCCACGTCTCAACTCCATCCTGTCCAATGTCCAGAATGACGCACTCTCACATCTCTATTTCCAAGTCTCAACTCCATCCTGACCAACGTCCGGAATGACGCACTCTCCCATGTCTACTTCCATGTCTCACCAACATCACAACTCCATCGTGAGCAACGTCCGGAATGACGCACTCCCACATGTCTACTTCCATGTCACATCAACTCCATCGTGACCAACGTCCGGAAAGACGCGCTCTCACATGTCTACTTCCACGTCTCAACTCAATCCTGACCATCATCCGGAATGACGCACTCTCACGTGTCTACTTCCACATCTCAACTCCGTCCTGACCAACGTGCGGAAGGAGGCACTCTCGCATGTCTACGTCCGCGTCTCAACTCCGTCCTGACCAACGTGCGGAAGGAGGCACACTCGCCTGTCTACTTCCACGTCTCAACTCCATCCTGACCAACGTCCGGAATGACGCACTCTCACATGTCTAATTCAAGGTCTCAACTCCATCCTGACCAACGTCCGGAATGACGCACTCTCACGTGTCTACGTCAACGTCTCTACTCCATCCTGACCAACGTCTGGAATGACGCACTCTCGCACTTGTACTTCCACGTCTCAACTGCAACCTGACCAACGTCCGGATGACGCACTCTCACATGTCTACTTCCATATCTCCACTCCAGCCTCACCAACGTCCGGAATGACGCACTCTCATATGTCTCCTTCCACGTCTCAACTCCATCCTGACCAATGTCAGGAATGAGGCACTCTCACATGTCGACTTCCATGTCTCAACTCCATCCTGACCAACATCCGGAATGACGCATTCTCACATGTCTACCTACACGTCTCTACTCCATCCTAACCAACGTGCGGAATGACGCACTCTCGCATTTCTACTTCCACGTCTCAACTGCAATCTGACGAACGTCCGGAATGACGCACTCTCACATGCCTAATTCCACCTATCAACTCCATCCTGACCAATGTCCGGAATGACGCACTCTCACATATCTACTTCCACGTCTCAACTCCATCCTAACCAACGTCCGGATGACGCACTCTCACATGTCCACTTCCATTTCTCAACTCCAGCCTCACCAATGTGCGGAAGGAGGCACTCTCGCATGTCTACGTCCGCGTCTCAACTCCGTCCTGACCAACGTGCAGAAGGAGGCACACTCGCCTGTCTACTTCCACGTCTCAACTCCATCCTGACCAACGTCCGGAATGACGCACTCTCACAATTGTACTTCCATGTCTCACCAACTTCACAACTCCATCCTGACCAACGTCCGGAATGACGCACTCTCCCATGTCTACTTCCACGTCTCAACTCCATCCTGACCAATGTCCGGAATGACGCACTCTCCCATGTCTCCTTCCACGTCTCAGCCCCATCCTGACCAACGTCCGGAATGACGCACTCTCACATGTCTACTTCCAGGTCTCAACTCCATCCTGACCAACGTCCAGAATGACGCACTCTCACATGTCTACGTCCACGCCTCTACTCCATTCTGACCAACGTCCGTAATGACGCACTCTCGCATTTGTACTTCCACGTCTCAACTGCAACCTGACCAACGTCCGGAATGATGCACTCTCACATGTCTAATTCCACCTCTCAACTCCATCCTGACCAATGTCCGGAATGACGCACTCTCACATATCTACTTCCACGTCTCAACTCCATCCTAACCGACGTCCGGATGACGCACTCTCACATGTCTGCTTCCATGTCTCAACTCCATCCTGACCAACGTCCGGAATGACGCCCTCTCACATGTCTACTTCCACATCTCAATTCCATCCTGACCAACGTCCGGAATGACGCACTCTCACATATCTAATTCTATGTATCAACTCCATCCTGACGAACGTCCGGAATGACGCACTCTCACATGTCCACGTCCATGTTGCAACTCCCTCCTGACCAATGTCCGGAATGACGCACTCTCATATGTCTACTTCCACGTCTCAACTCCATCCTGGCCAATGTCAGGAAAGAGGCACTCTCACATGTCGACTTCCATGTCTCAACTCCATCCTGACCAACGTCCGGAATGACGCACTCTGATATGTCTACTTCCACGTCTCAGCCCCATCCTGACCAACGTCCGGAATGACGCACTCTCCCATGTCGACTTCCACGTCTCAGGTCCATCCTGACCAACGTCCGTAATGACGCACTCTCAGATGTCAACTTCCACGTCTCAACTCCATCCGGACCAACATCCGGAATGACGCATTCTCACATGTCTACTTCTCCGTCTCAACTCCATGCTGACCAACGTCCGGAATGACGCACTCTCACATGTCTACTTCCACGTCTCAACTCCATCCTGACCAATGTCCGGAATGACGCACTCTCACATGTGTACTTCCACGTCACAACTCCATCCTGACCAACGTCCGGAATGACGCACTCTCACATGTCTACTTCCATGTCTCAACTCCAGCCTCACCAACATCCGGAGTGACGCACTCTCACATGTCTACGGCCACGTCTCAACTCCATCCTCACCAACGTCCGGAATGACGCACTCTCACATGTCTACGTCCACGGCTCAACTCCATCCTGACCAACGTCCGGAATGACGCACTCTCACATGTCCACGTCCATGTTTCAACTCCATCCTCACCAATGTCCGGAATGACGCACTCTCACATGTCTAATTCCATGTCTCAAATCCATCCTGACCAATGTCAGGAATGAGGCACTCTCACATGTCGACGTCCATATCTCAACTCCATCCTGGCCAATATCAGGAATGAGGCACTCTCACATGTCGACTTCCATGTCTCAACTCCATCCTGACCAACGTCCGGAATGATGCACTCTGATATGTCTACTTCCATTTCTGAACTCCATCCTGACCAACGTCCGGAATGACACACTCTCACTTGTCTACTTCCATGTCTCACCAACCTCACAACTACATCGTGAGCAACGTCTGGAAAAACGCACTCTCACATGTCTACTTCCGCGTCTCAGCTCCATCCTGACCAACGTCTGGAACGGCACACTCTCCCATGTCTACTTCCGCGTCTCAATTCCATCCTGACCAACATCCGGAATGACGCACTCTCGCCTGTCTACTTTCACGTCTCAACTCCATCCTAACCAACGTCCGGAATGACGCACTCTCACATATCTACTTACATGTCTCAACTCCATGCTGACCAACGTCCGGAATGACGCACTCTCACATGTCTACTTCCATGTCTCAACTCGATCTTGATCAACGGTCGGAATGACGCACTCTCACATGTCTACTTCCATGTCTCAACTCCATCGTGACCAATGTCCGGAATGACGAACTCTCACATATGTACTTACACGTCTCATCAGCATACTGACCAACGTCCGGAATGACGCACACTCATATGTCTACTTACCGGTCTCAACTCCATCCTGACCAATGTCCGGAATGACGCACTCTCCCACGTCTATTCCATGTCTCAGCTCCATCCTGACCAACGTCCGAAATGACGCACTCTCCCACGTCTCAGCTCCACCCTGACCAACGTCCGGAATGACGCACTCTCACATGTCTACTTCCACGTCTCAGCTCCATCCTGACCAACGTCCGGAATGACGCACTCTCACATGTCTACTTCCACTTCTTAACTCTATCCTGACCAACGTCACGAATGACGCACTCTCACATGTCTACTTCCACGTCTCAACTCCATCCTGACCAACGTCCGGAATGAGGCACTCTCACATGTCTACTTCCATGTCTCACGAACATCACAACTCCATCATGAGCAACATCCGGAATGACGCACTCTCCCATGTCTACTTCCACGTCTCAACTCCATCCTGACCAACGTCCAGAATGACGCACTCTCACAATTCTAGTTCCATGTCTCACCAACTTCACAACTCAATCGTGAGCAACGTCCGGAATGACGCACTCTCCCATGTCTACTTCCACGTCTCAACTCCATCCTGACCAACGCCCGGAATGACGCACTCTCACATGTCTAATTCCACGTCACAGCTCCATCCTGACAAACGTCCGGAATGACGCACTCTCCCATGTCTACTTCCACGTATCAGCTCCATCCTGACAAACATCCGGAATGACGCACTCTCCCATGTCTACTTCCAGGTCTCAACTCCATCCTGACCAACGTCCGGATGACGCACTCTCACATGTCTACTTCCATATCTCAACTCCAGCCTCACCAACGTCCGGAATGACGCACTCTCACATGTCTAATTCCACGTCTCAACTCCATCCTGACCAACGTCCGGAATGACGCACTCTCACATATCTAATTCCATGTATCAACTCCATCCTGACGAACGTCCGGAATGACGCACTCTCACATGTCCACGTCCATGTTTCAAGTCCATCCTCACCAATGTCCGGAATGACACACTCTCACATGTCTACTTCCACGTCACAGCTCCATCCTGACCAACGTCCGGAATGACGCACTCTCCCATGTCGACTTCCACGTCTCAGCTCCATCCTGACCAACGTCCAGAATGACGCACTCTCCCATGTCGACTTCCACGTCTCAGCTCCATCCTGACCAACATCCGGAATGACGCATTCTCACATGTCTACTTCTCCGTCTCAACTCCATGCTGACCAACGTCCGGAATGACGCACTCTCACATGTCTACTTCCACGTCTGAACTCCATCCTGACCAATATCCGGAATGACGCACTCTCACATGTGTACTTCCACGTCACAACTCCATCCTGACCAATGTCCGGAATGACGCACTCTCACATGTCTACTTCCATGTCTCAACTCCAGCCTCACCAACATCCGGAGTGACGCACTCTCACTTGTCTACGGCCACGTCTCAACTCCATCCTCACCAACGTCCGGAATGACGCACTCTCACATGTCTACGTCCACGGCTCAACTCCATCCTGACCAACGTCCGGAATGACGCACTCTCACATATCTACTTCCACGTCTCAACTCCATCCTGACGAACGTCCAGAATGACGCACTCTCACATGTCCACGTCCATGTTTCAACTCCATCCTCACCAATGTCCGGAATGACGCACTCTCACATGTCTAATTCCATGTCTCAAGTCCATCCTGACCAATGTCAGGAATGAGGCACTCTCACATGTCGACGTCCATATCTCAACTCCATCCTGACCAACGTCCGGAATGACGCTCTCTGACATGTCTACTTCCATGTCTCAACTCCATCCTGACCAACATCCGGAATGACGCATTCTCACATGTCTACTTCCACGTCTCCACTCCAACCTGACCAACGTCCGGAATGACGCACTCTCGCATGTCTACTTCCACGTCTCAACTCCATCCTGACCAACGTCCGGAATGACGCATTCTCACATATCTCATTACATGTCTCAACTCCATCCTGACCAACGTCCGGAATGACGCACTCTCACATGTCTCCTTCCATGTCTCAACTCCATCGTGACCAATGTCCGGAATGACGAACTCTCACATGTATACGTCCATGTCACAACTCCATCCTGACCAACGTCCGAAATGACGAACTCTCACATATGTACTTACATGTCTCAACTGCATACTGACCAACGTCCGGAATGACGCACTCTCATATGTCTACTTACGCGTCTCAGCTCCATCCTGACCAATGTCCGGAATGATGCACTCTCCCACGTCTATTCCACGTCTCAACTCCATCCTGACCAACGTCCGGAATGACGCACTCTCCCAGGTCTACTTCAACGTCTCAACTCCATCCTGACCAACGTCCGGAATGACGCACTCTCACATGTCCACTTCCATGTCTCAGCAACATCACAACTGCATCGTGAGCAACATCCGGAATGACGCACTCTCCCATGACTACTTCCACGTCTCAGCTCCATCCTGACCAACGTCCGGAATTACGCACTCTCACATGTCGACTTCCACATCTCAGCTCCATCCTGACCAACGTCCGGAATGACGCACTCTCCCATGTCGACGTCCACGTCTCAGCTCCATCCTGACCAATGTCCAGAATGACGCACTCTCCCATGTCGACTTCCACGTCTCAGCTCCATCCTGAACGACGTCCGGAATGACGCACTCTCACATGTCAACTTCCACGTCTCAACTCCATCGTGACCAATGTCCGGAATGACGCACTCTCACATGTCTACGTCCATGTCACAACTCCATCCTGACCAACGTCGGAAATGACGAACTCTCACATATGCAATTACATGTCTCAACTGCATACTAACCAACGTCCGGAATGACGCACTCTCACATATCTACTTACAGGTCTCAACACCATCCTGACCAATGTCCGGAATGACGCACTCTCACATGTCTACTTGCACGTCTCAACTCCATCCTGACCAACGTCCGGAATGACGCACTCTCCCATGTCCACATCCATGTCTCACCAACATCACAACTCCGTCGTGAGCAATGTCCGGAATGACGCACTCTCCCATGTCTACTTCCACGTCTCATCTACATACTGACCAACCTCCGGAATGACGCACTCTCACATGTCTACTTCCACGTCACAGCTCCATCCTGACCAACGTCCGGAATGACGCACTCTCCCATGTCGACTTCCACGTCTCAGCTCCATCCTCACCAACGTCCGGAATGATGCAGTCTCCCATGTCGACTTCCATGTCTCACCAACATCACAACTCCATCGTGAGCAACGTCCGGAATGACGCACTCTCACATGTCTGCTTTCATGTCTCATCAACTCCATCGTGACCAACGTCCGGAAAGACGCGCTCTCACATGTCTACTTCCACGTCTCAACTCAATCCTGACCATCATCCGGAATGACGTACTCTCACATGTCTACTTCCACGTCTCAATTCTATCCTGACCAACGTCCAGAATGACACACTCTCACATGTCTACTTCCATGTCTCACCAACATCACAACTCCATCGTGAGCAACGTCCGGAATGACGCACTCTCACATGTCTACTTCCATTTCTCAACTCCGTCCTGACCAACGTGCGGAAGGAGGCACTCTCGCATGTCTACGTCCGCGTCTCAACTCCGTCCTGACCGACGTGCGGAAGGAGGCACACTCGCCTGTCTACGTCCACGTCTCAACTCCATCCTGACCAACGTCCGGAATGACGCACTCTCACAATTGTACTTCCATGTCTCACCAATTTCACAACTCCATCCTGACCAACGTCCGGAATGACGCACTCTCCCATGTCTACTTCCACGTCTCAACTCCATCCTGACCAATGCCCGGAATGACGGACTCTCACATGTCTAATTCCACGTCACAGCTCCATCCTGACAAACGTCCGGAATGACGCACTCTCCCATGTCTACTTCCACGTCTCAGCTGCATCCTGACCAACGTCCGGAATGACGCAGTCTCCCATGTCTACTTCCATGTCTCAGCCCCATCCTGACCAACGTCCGGAATGACGCACTCTCACATGTCTACTTCCAGGTCTCAACTCCATCCTGACCAACGTCCGGAATGACGAACTCTCACATGTCTACGTCTACGTCTCTACTCCATCCTGACCAACGTCCGGAATGACGCACTCTCGCATTTGTACTTCCACGTCTCAACTGCAACCTGAGCAACGTCCGGAATGATGCACTCTCACATGTCTAATTCCACCTCTCAACTCCATCCTGACCTATGTCCGGAATGACGCACTCTCACATATCTACTTCCACGTCTCAACTCCATCCTAACCAACGTCCGGATGACGCACTCTCACATGTCTACTTCCACATCTCAACTCCATCCTGACCAACGTCCGGAATGACGCACTCTCACTTATCTAATTCCATGTATCAACTCCATCCTGACGAACGTCCGGAATGACGCACTCTCACATGTCCACGTCCATGTTTCAACTCCATCCTCACCAATGTCCGGAATGACGCATTCTCACATGTCTACCTACAGGTCTCAACTCCAACCTATCCAAATTCCGTAATGAAGCACTCTCACATGTCTACTTCCATGTCTCAACTCCTTCATGAGCAACGTTCAGAATGACGCACTCTCACATGTCTGCTTCCATGTCTGAACTCCATCCTGACCAACGTCCGGAATGACACACTCTCACTTGTCTACTTCCATGTCTCACCAACCTCACAACTACATCGTGAGCAACGTCTGGAAAAACGCACTCTCACATGTCTACTTCTGCATCTCAGCTCCATCATGACCAACGTCTGGAACGACACACTCTCCCATGTCTACTTCCGCGTCTCAATTCCATCCTGACCAACGTCCCGAATGACGCACTCTCGCCTGTCTACTTCCACGTCTCAACTCCATCCTAACCAACGTCCGGAATGACGCACTCTCACATATCTACTTACATGTCTCAACTCCATGCTGACCAACGTCCGGAATGACGCACTCTCACATGTCTACTTCCATGTCTCAACTCGATCTTGACCAACGGTCGGAATGACGCACTCTCACATGTCTACTTCCACGTCTCAACTCCATCCTGACCAATGCCCGGAATGACGGACTCTCACATGTCTAATTCCACGTCACAGCTCCATCCTGACAAACGTCCGGAATGACGCACTCTCCCATGTCTACTTCCACGTCTCAGCTGCATCCTGACCAACGTCCGGAATGACGCAGTCTCCCATGTCTACTTCCACGTCTCAGCCCCATCCTGACCAACGTCCGGAATGACGCACTCTCACATGTCTACTTCCAGGTCTCAACTCCATCCTGACCAACGTCCGGAATGACGAACTCTCACATGTCTACGTCTACGTCTCTACTCCATCCTGACCAACGTCCGGAATGACACACTCTCGCATTTGTACTTCCACGTCTCAACTCCATCCTAACCAACGTCCGGATGACGCACTCTCACATGTCTACTTCCACGTCTCAACTCCATCCTGACCAACGTCCGGAATGACGCACTCTCACATATCTAATTCCATGTATCAACTCCATCCTGACGAACGTCCGGAATGACGCACTCTCACATGTCCACGTCCATGTTTCAACTCCATCCTCACCAATGTCCGGAATGACGCACTCTCATATGTCTACTTCCACGTCTCAACTCCATCCTGACCAATGTCAGGAATGAGGCACTCTCACATGTCGACTTCCATGTCTCAACTCCATCCTGACCAACGTCTGGAATGACGCACTCTGACATTTCTACTTCCATGTCTCAACTCCATCCTGCCCAACATCCGGAATGACGCATTCTCACATGTCTACCTACACGTCTCAACTCCAACCTATCCAAATTCCGTAATGAAGCACTCTCACGTGTCTACTTCCACGTCTCAACTCCTTCATGAGCAACGTTCAGAATGACGCACTCTCACATGTCTGCTTCCATGTCTGAACTCCATCCTGACCAACGTCCGGAATGACACACTCTCACTTGTCTACTTCCATGTCTCACCAACCTCACAACTGCATCGTGAGCAACGTCTGGAAAAACGCACTCTCAAATGTCTACTTCCGCGTCTCAGCTCCTTCCTGACCAACGTCTGGAACGACACACTCTCCCATGTCTACTTCCGCATCTCAATTCCATCCTGACCAACGTCCGGAATGACGCACTCTCGCCTGTCTACTTCCACGTCTCAACTCCATCCTAACAAACGTCCGGAATGACGCACTCTCCCATGTCTACTTCCACGTCTCAACTCCATCCTGACCAATGCCCGGAATGACGGACTCTCACATGTCTAATTCCACGTCACAGCTCCATCCTGACAAACGTCCGGAATGACGCACTCTCCCATGTCTACTTCCACGTCTCAGCTGCATCCTGACCAACGTCCGGAATGACGCAGTCTCCAATGTCTACTTCCACGTCTCAGCCCCATCCTGACCAACGTCCGGAATGACGCACTCTCACATGTCTACTTCCAGGTCTCAACTCCATCCTGACCAACGTCCGGAATGACGAACTCTCACATGTCTACGTCTACGTCTCTACTCCATCCTGACCAACGTCCGGAATGACGCACTCTCGCATTTGTACTTCCACGTCTCAACTGCAACCTGACCAACGTCCGGAATGATGCACTCTCACATGTCTAATTCCACCTCTCAACTCCATCCTGACCAATGTCCGGAATGACGCACTCTCACATGTCCACGTCCATGTTTCAACTCCATCCTCACCAATGTCCGGAATGACGCACTCTCACATGTCTAATTCCATGTCTCAAGTCCATCCTGACCAATGTCAGGAATGAGGCACTCTCACATGTCGACGTCCATATCTCAACTCCATCCTGACCAACGTCCGGAATGACGCTCTCTGACATGTCTACTTCCATGTCTCAACTCCATCCTGACCAACATCCGGAATGACGCACTCTCACATGTCTACTTCCACGTCTCCACTCCAACCTGACCAACGTCCGGAATGACGCACTCTCGCATGTCTACTTCCACGTCTCAACTCCATCCTGACCAACGTCCGGAATGACGCATTCTCACATATCTACTTACATGTCTCAACTCCATCCTGACGAACGTCCGGAATGACGCACTCTCACATGTCCACGTCCATGTTTCAACTCCATCCTCACCAATGTCCGGAATGACGCACTCTCATATGTCTACTTCCACGTCTCAACTCCATCCTGACCAATGTCAGGAATGAGGCACTCTCACATGTCGACTTCCATGTCTCAACTCAATCCTGACCAACGTCTGGAATGACGCACTCTGACATTTCTACTTCCATGTCTCAACTCCATCCTGCCCAACATCCGGAATGACGCATTCTCACATGTCTACCTACACGTCTCAACTCCAACCTATCCAAATTCCGTAATGAAGCACTCTCACGTGTCTACTTCCATGTCTCAACTCCTTCATGAGCAACGTTCAGAATGACGCACTCTCACATGTCTGCTTCCATGTCTGAACTCCATCCTGACCAACGTCCGGAATGACACACTCTCACTTGTCTACTTCCATGTCTCACCAAGCTCACAACTGCATCGTGAGCAACGTCTGGAAAAACGCACTCTCAAATGTCTACTTCCGCGTCTCAGCTCCTTCCTGAAAAACGTCTGGAACGACACACTCTCCCATGTCTACTTCCGCGTCTCAATTCCATCCTGACCAACATCCGGAATGACGCACTCTCGCCTGTCTACTTCCACGTCTCAACTCCATCCTAACCAACGTCCGGAATGACGCACTCTCACATATCTACTTACATGTCTGAACTCCATGCTGACCAACGTCCGGAATGACGCACTCTCACATGTCTACTTCCATGTCTCAACTCCATCGTGACCAATGTCCGGAATGACGAACTCTCACATATGTACTTACATGTCTCATCTGCATACTGACCAACGTCCGGAATGACGCACTCTCATATGTCTACTTACCGGTCTCAACTTCATCCTGACCAATGTCCGGAATGACGCACTCTCCCACGTCTATTCCATGTCTCAGCTCCATTCTGACCAACGTCCGAAATGACGCACTCTCCCACGTCTCAGCTCCATCCTGACCAACGTCCGGAATGACGCACTCTCACATGTCTACTTCCAAGTCTCAGCTCCATCCTGACCAACGTCCGGAATGACGCACTCTCACATGTCTACTTCTACGTCTCAGCTCCATCCTGACCAACGTCCGGAATGACGAACTCTCACATGTCTTCTTACATGTCTCAACTCCATGCTGACCAATGTCCGGAATTACGCACTCTCACATGTCGACTTCCACGTCTCAGCTCCATCCTGACCAACGTCCGGAATGACGCACTCTCCCATGTCGACGTCCACGTCTCAGCTCCATCCTGACCAACGTCCGAAATGACGCACTCTCACATGTCGACTTCCACGTCTCAGCTCCATCCTGAACAACGTCCGGAATGACGCACTCTCACATGTCAACTTCCACGTCTCAACTCCATCGTGACCAATGTCCGGAATGACGCACTCTCACATGTCTACGTCCATGTCACAACTCCATCCTGACCAACGTCGGAAATGACGAACTCTCACATATGTTCTTACATGTCTCAACTGCATGCTGACCAACGTCCGGAATGACGCACTCTCACATATCTACTTACAGGTCTCAACACCATCCTGACCAATGTCCGGAATGACGCACTCTCACATGTCTACTTCCACGTCTCAACTCCATCCTGACCAACGTCCGGAATGACGCACTCTCCCATGTCCACATCCATGTCTCACCAACATCACAACTCCGTCGTGAGCAACGTCCGGAATGACGCACTCTCCCATGTCTACTTCCACGTCTCATCTACATACTGACCAACGTCCGGAATGACGCACTCTCCCATGTCGACTTCCACGTCACAGCTCCATCCTGACCAACGTCCGGAATGACGCACTCTCCCATGTCGACTTCCACGTCTCAGCTCCATCCTCACCAACGTCCGGAATGACGCAGTCTCCCATGTCGACTTCCACGTCTCAGCTCCATCCTGACCAACGTCCGGAATGACGCACTCTCACATGTCAACTTCCACGTCTCAACTCCATCCTGACCAACGTCTGGAATGACGCACTCTCACATGTCTACTTCTTCGTCTCAACTCCATCCTGACCAACGTCCGGAATGACGCACTCTCACATGTCTACTTCCACGGCTCAACTCCATCCTGACAAATGTCCGGAATGACGCACTCTCACATGTGTACTTCCATGTCACAACTCCATCCTGACCAACGCCCGGAATGACGCACTCTCACATGTGTACTTCCACGTCACAACTCCATCCTGACCAACGTCCGGAATGACGCACTCTCACATGTCTACGGCCACGTCTCAACTCCATCCTCACCAACGTCCGCAATGACGCACTCTCACATGTCTACGTCCACGGCTCAAATCCATCCCGACCAACGTCCGGAATGACACATTCTCATATGTCTACTTCCACGTCTCAACTCCATCCTGACCAACATCCGGAATGACGCACTCTCCCATGTCTACTTCCACGTCTCAACTCCATCCTGTCCAATGTCCGGAATGACGCACTCTCACATCTCTATTTCCAAGTCTCAACTCCATCCTGACCAACGTCCGGAATGACGCACTCTCCCATGTCTACTTCCATGTCTCACCAACATCACAACTCCATCGTGAGCAACGTCCGGAATGACGCACTCTCACATGTCTACTTCCATTTCTCAACTCCGTCCTGACCAACGTGCGGAAGGAGGCACTCTCGCATGTCTACGTCCGCGTCTCAACTCCGTCCTGACCAACGTGCGGAAGGAGGCACACTCGCCTGTCTACTTCCACGTCTCAATTCCATCCTGACCAACGTCCGGAATGACGCACTCTCACAATTGTACTTCCATGTCTCACCAATTTCAGAACTCCATCCTGACCAACGTCCGGAATGACGCACTCTCCCATGTCTACTTCCACGTCTCAACTCCATCCTGACCAATGCCCGGAATGACGGACTCTCACATGTCTAATTCCACGTCACAGCTCCATCCTGACAAACGTCCGGAATGACGCACTCTCCCATGTCTACTTCCACGTCTCAGCTGCATCCTGACCAACGTCCGGAATGACGCAGTCTCCCATGTCTACTTCCACATCTCAGCCCCATCCTGACCAACGTCCGGAATGACGCACTCTCACATGTCTACTTCCAGGTCTCAACTCCATCCTGACCAACGTCCGGAATGACGAACTCTCACATGTCTACGTCTACGTCTCTACTCCATCCTGACCAACGTCCGGAATGACGCACTCTCGCATTTGTACTTCCACGTCTCAACTGCAACCTGACCAACGTCCGGAATGATGCACTCTCACATGTCTAATTCCACCTCTCAACTCCATCCTGACGAACGTCCGGAATGACGCACTCTCACATGTCCACGTCCATGTTTCAACTCCATCCTCACCAATGTCCGGAATGACGCACTCTCATATGTCTACTTCCACGTCTCAACTCCATCCTGACCAATGTCAGGAATAAGGCACTCTCACATGAGTACTTCCATGTCACAACTCCATCCTGACCAACGTCCGGAATGACGCACTCTCACATGTGTACTTCCACGTCACAACTCCATCCTGACCAACGTCCGGAATGACGCACTCTCACATGTCTACGGCCACGTCTCAACTCCATCCTCACCAACGTCCGCAATGACGCACTCTCACATGTCTACGTCCACGGCTCAAATCCATCCTGACCAACGTCCGGAATGACACATTCTCATATGTCTACTTCCACGTCTCAACTCCATCCTGACCAACATCCGGAATGACGCACTCTCCCATGTCTACTTCCACGTCTCAACTCCATCCTGTCCAATGTCCGGAATGACGCACTCTCACATCTCTATTTCCAAGTCTCAACTCCATCCTGACCAACGTCCGGAATGACGCACTCTCCCATGTCTACTTCCATGTCTCACCAACATCACAACTCCATCGTGAGCAACGTCCGGAATGACGCACTCTCACATGTCTGCTTACATGTCTCATCAACTCCATCGTGACCAACGTCCGGAAAGACGCGCTCTCACATGTCTACTTCCACGTCTCAACTCAATCCTGACCATCATCCGGAATGAGGTACTCTCACATGTCTACTTCCACGTCTCAATTCCATCCTGACCAACGTCCAGAATGACACACTCTCACATGTCTACTTCCATGTCTCACCAACATCACAACTCCATCGTGAGCAACGTTCGGAATGACGCACTCTCACATGTCTACTTCCAGGTCTCAACTCCATCCTGACCAACGTCCGGAATGACGAACTCTCACATGTCTACGTCTACGTCTCTACTCCATCCTGACCAACGTCCGAAATGACGCACTCTCGCATTTGTACTTCCACGTCTCAACTGCAACCTGACCAACGTCCGGAATGATGCACTCTCACATGTCTAATTCCAACTCTCAACTCCATCCTGACGAACGTCCGGAATGACGCACTCTCACATGTCCACGTCCATGTTTCAACTCCATCCTCACCAATGTCCGGAATGACGCACTCTCATATGTCTACTTCCACGTCTCAACTCCATCCTGACCAATGTCAGGAATGAGGCACTCTCACATGTGTACTTCCATGTCACAACTCCATCCTGACCAACGTCCGGAATGACGCACTCTCACATGTGTACTTCCACGTCACAACTCCATCCTGACCAACGTCCGGAATGACGCACTCTCACATGTCTACGGCCACGTCTCAACTCCATCCTCACCAACGTCCACAATGACGCACTCTCACATGTCTACGTCCACGGCTCAAATCCATCCTGACCAACGTCCGGAATGACACATTCTCATATGTCTACTTCCACGTCTCAACTCCATCCTGACCAACATCCGGAATGACGCACTCTCCCATGTCTACTTCCACGTCTCAACTCCATCCTGTCCAATGTCCGGAATGACGCACTCTCACATCTCTATTTCCAAGTCTCAACTCCATCCTGACCAACGTCCGGAATGACGCACTCTCCCATGTCTACTTCCATGTCTCACCAACATCACAACTCCATCGTGAGCAACGTCCGGAATGACGCACTCTCACATGTCTGCTTTCATGTCTCATCAACTCCATCGTGACCAACGTCCGGAAAGACGCGCTCTCACATGTCTACTTCCACGTCTCAACTCAATCCTGACCATCATCCGGAATGAGGTACTCTCACATGTCTACTTCCACGTCTCAATTCCATCCTGACCAACGTCCAGAATGACACACTCTCACATGTCTACTTCCATGTCTCACCAACATCACAACTCCATCGTGAGCAACGTCCGGAATGACGCACTCTGACATGTCTACTTCCATTTCTCAACTCCGTCCTGACCAACGTGCGGAAGGAGGCACTCTCGCATGTCTACGTCCGCGTCTCAACTCCGTCCTGACCAACGTGCGGAAGGAGGCACACTCGCCTGTCTACTTCCACGTCTCAACTCCATCCACAACGTCCGGAGTGATGCACTCTCACAATTGTACTTCCATGTCTCACCAATTTCACAACTCCATCCTGACCAACGTCCGGAATGACGCACTCTCCCATGTCTACTTCCACGTCTCAACTCCATCCTGACCAATGCCCGGAATGACGGACTCTCACATGTCTAATTCCACGTCACAGCTCCATCCTTTCAAACGTCCGGAATGACGCACTCTCCCATGTCTACTTCCACGTCTCAGCTGCATCCTGACCAACGTCCGGAATGACGCAGTCTCCCATGTCTACTTCCACGTCTCAGCCCCATCCTGACCAACGTCCGGAATGACGCACTCTCACATGTCTACTTCCAGGTCTCAACTCCATCCTGACCAACGTCCGGAATGACGAACTCTCACATGTCTACGTCTACGTCTCTACTCCATCCTGACCAACGTCCGGAATGACACACTCTCGCATTTGTACTTCCACGTCTCAACTGCAACCTGACCAACGTCCGGAATGATGCACTCTCACATGTCTAATTCCACCTCTCAACTCCATCCTGACCAATGTCCGGAATGACGCACTCTCACATATCTACTTCCACGTCTCAACTCCATCCTAACCAACGTCCGGATGACGCACTCTCACATGTCTACTTCCACATCTCAACTCCATCCTGACCAACGTCCGGAATGACGCACTCTCACATGTCCACGTCCATGTTTCAACTCCATCCTCACCAATGTCCGGAATGACGCACTCTCATATGTCTACTTCCACGTCTCAACTCCATCCTGACCAATGTCAGGAATGAGGCACTCTCACATGTCGACTTCCATGTCTCAACTCCATCCTGACCTACGTCTGGAATGACGCACTCTGACATTTCTACTTCCATGTCTCAACTCCATCCTGCCCAACATCCGGAATGACGCATTCTCACATGTCTACCTACACGTCTCAACTCCAACCTATCCAACGTCCGTAATGAAGCACTCTCACATGTCAACTTCCATGTCTCAACTCCTTCATGAGCAACGTTCAGAATGACGCACTCTCACATGTCTGCTTCCATGTCTGAACTCCATCCTGACCAACGTCCGGAATGACACACTCTCACTTGTCTACTTTCATGTCTCACCAACCTCACAACTGCATCGTGAGCAACGTCTGGAAAAATGCACTCTCAAATGTCTACTTCCGCGTCTCAATTCCATCCTGACCAACGTCCGGAATGACGCACTCTCGCCTGTCTACTACCACGTCTCAACTCCATCCTAACCAACGTCCGGAATGACGCACTCTCACATATCTCCTTACATGTCTCAACTCCATGCTGACCAACGTCCGGAATGACGCACTCTCACATGTCTACTTCCATGTCTCAACTCGATCTTGACCAACGGTCGGAATGACGCACTCTCACATGTCTACTTCCATGTCTCAACTCCATCGTGACCAATGTCCGGAATGACGAACTCTCACATATGTACTTACATGTCTCATCTGCATACTGACCAACGTCCGGAATGACGCACTCTCATATGTCTACTTACCGGTCTCAACTCCATCCTGACCAATGTCCGGAATGACCCACTCTCCCACGTCTATTCCATGTCTCAGCTCCATCCTGACCAACATCCGAAATGACGCACTCTCCCACGTCTCAGCTCCATCCTGACCAACGTCCGGAATGACGCACTCTCACCTGTCTACTTCCAAGTCTCAGCTCCATCCTGACCAACGTCCGGAATGACGCACTCTCACATGTCTACTTCCACGTCTCAGCTCCATCCTGACCAACGTCCGGAATGACGAACTCTCACATGTCTTCTTACATGTCTCAACTCCATGCTGACCAATGTCCGGAATTACGCACTCTCACATGTCGACTTCCACGTCTCAGCTCCATCCTGACCAACGTCCGGAATGACACACTCTCCCATGTCGACGTCCACGTCTCAGCTCCATCCTGACCAACGTCCGGAATGACGCACTCTCACATGTCGACTTCCACGTCTCATCTCCATCCTGAACAACGTCCGGAATGACGCACTCTCACATGTCAACTTCCACGTCTCAACTCCATCGTGACCAATGTCCGGAATGACGCACTCTCACATGTCTACGTCCATGTCACAACTCCATCCTGACCAACGTCGGAAATGACGAACTCTCACATATGTACTTACATGTCTCAACTGCATACTGACCAACGTCCGGAA
This sequence comes from Mobula birostris, assembly GCF_030028105.1. Classification (NCBI taxonomy): domain Eukaryota; kingdom Metazoa; phylum Chordata; class Chondrichthyes; order Myliobatiformes; family Myliobatidae; genus Mobula; species Mobula birostris. The sequence continues at coordinate 23,256 of NW_027275442.1, forward strand.
TGACGCACTCTCACATGTCTACTTGCACGTCTCAACTCCATCCTGACCAACGTCCGGAATGACGCACTCTCCCATGTCCACATCCATGTCTCACCAACATCACAACTCCGTCGTGAGCAACGTCCGGAATGACGCACTCTCCCATGTCTACTTCCACGTCTCATCTACATATTGACCAACGTCCGGAATGACGCACTCTCCCATGTCGACTTCCACGTCTCAGCTCCATCCTGACCAACGTCCGGAATGACGCACTCTCCCATGTCGAGTTCCACGTCTCAGCTCCATCGTGACCAACGTCCGGAATGACGCACTCTCACATGTCAACTTCCACGTCTCAACTCCATCCTGACCAACGTCTGGAATGACGCACTCTCACATGTCTACTTCTTCGTCTCAACTCCATCCTGACCAACGTCCGGAATGACGCACTCTCACATGTCTACTTCCACGGCTCAACTCCATCCTGACCAACGTCCGGAATGACGCACTCTCACATGTGTACTTCCACGTCACAACTCCATCCTGACCAACGTCCGGAATGACGCACTCTCACATGTCTACGGCCACGTCTCAACTCCATCCTCACCAACGTCCGGAATGACGCACTCTCACATGTCTACGTCCACGGCTCAAATCCATCCTGACCAACGTCCGGAATGACGCACTCTCCCATGTCTAATTCCACGTCTCAACTCCATCCTGTCCAATGTCCGGAATGACGCACTCTCACATCTCTATTTCCAAGTCTCAACTCCATCCTGACCAACGTCCGGAATGACGCACTCTCACATGTGTACTTCCACGTCACAACTCCATCCTGACCAACGTCCGGAATGACTCACTCTCACATGTCTACTTCCATGTCTCACCAACATCACAACTCCATCGTGAGCAACGCCCGGAATGACGCACTCTCACATGTCTACTTCCATTTCTCAACTCCGTCCTGACCAACGTTCGGAAGGAGGCACACTCGCCTGTCTACTTCCACGTCTCAACTCCGTCCTGACCAACGTGCGGAAGGAGGCCCCCTGGCATGTCTACGTCCGCGTCTCAACTCCGTCCTGACCAACGTGCGGAAGGAGGCACACTCACCTGTCTACTTCCACGTCTCAACTCCATCCTGACCAACGTCCGGAATGACGCACTCTCACATGTCTACTTCAAGGTCTCAACTCCATCCTGACCAACGTCCGGAATGACGCACTCTCACGTGTCTACGTCCACGTCTCTACTCCATCCTGACCAACGTCCGGAATGACGCACTCTCGCACTTGTATTTCCACGTCTCAACTGCAACCTGAACAACGTCCGGATGACGCACTCTCACATGTCTACTTCCATATCTCAACTCCAGCCCCGGAATGACGCACTCTCACATGTCTACTTCCACATCTCAACTCCATCCTGACCAACGTCCGGATGACGCACTCTCACATGTCTACTTCCACATCTCAACTCCATCCTGACCAACGTCCGGAATGACGCACTCTCACATATCTAATTCCATGTATCAACTCCATCCTGACGAACGTCCTGAATGACGCACTCTCATATGTCTACTTCCACGTCTCAACTCCATCCTGACCAATGTCAGGAATGAGGCACTCTCACATGTCGACTTCCATGTCTCAACTCAATCCTGACCAACGTCTGGAATGACGCACTCTGACATTTCTACTTCCATGTCTCAACTCCATCCTGCCCAACATCCGGAATGACGCATTCTCACATGTCTACCTACACGTCTCAACTCCAACCTATCCAAATTCCGTAATGAAGCACTCTCACGTGTCTACTTCCATGTCTCAACTCCATCCTGACCAACGTCCGGAATGACGCACTCTCACATATCTAATTCCATGTATCAACTCCATCCTGACGAACGTCCGGAATGACGCACTCTCACATGTCCACGTCCATGTTTCAACTCCATCCTCACCAATGTCCGGAATGACGCACTCTCATATGTCTACTTCCACGTCTCAACTCCATCCTGACCAATGTCAGGAATGAGGCACTCTCACATGTCGACTTCCATGTCTCAACTCCATCCTGACCTACGTCTGGAATGACGCACTCTGACATTTCTACTTCCATGTCTCAACTCCATCCTGCCCAACATCCGGAATGACGCATTCTCACATGTCTACCTACACGTCTCAACTCCAACCTATCCAACGTCCGTAATGAAGCACTCTCACATGTCTACTTCCATGTCTCAACTCCTTCATGAGCAACGTTCAGAATGACGCACTCTCACATGTCTGCTTCCATGTCTGAACTCCATCCTGACCAACGTCCGGAATGACACACTCTCACTTGTCTACTTCCATGTCTCACCAACCTCACAACTGCATCGTGAGCAACGTCTGGAAAAACGCACTCTCAAATGTCTACTTCCGCGTCTCAGCTCCATCCTGACCAACGTCTGGAACGACACACTCTCCCATGTCTACTTCCGCGTCTCAATTCCATCCTGACCAACGTCCGGAATGACGCACTCTCGCCTGTCTACTACCACGTCTCAACTCCATCCTAAACCAACGTCCGGAATGACGCACTCTCACATATCTCCTTACATGTCTCAACTCCATGCTGACCAACGTCCGGAATGACGCACTCTCACATGTCTACATCCATGTCTCAACTCGATCTTGACCAACGGTCGGAATGACGCACTCTCACATGTCTACTTCCATGTCTCAACTCCATCGTGACCAATGTCCGGAATGACGAACTCTCACATATGTACTTACATGTCTCATCTGCATACTGACCAACGTCCGGAATGACGCACTCTCATATGTCTACTTACCGGTCTCAACTCCATCCTGACCAATGTCCGGAATGACCCACTCTCCCACGTCTATTCCATGTCTCAGCTCCATCCTGACCAACATCCGAAATGACGCACTCTCCCACGTCTCAGCTCCATCCTGCCCAACGTCCGGAATGACACACTCTCCCATGTCGACGTCCACGTCTCAGCTCCATCCTGACCAACGTCCGGAATGACGCACTCTCACATGTCGACTTCCACGTCTCATCTCCATCCTGAACAACGTCCGGAATGACGCACTCTCACATGTCAACTTCCACACTTCCACGATCTCAACTCCATCGTGACCAATGTCCGGAATGACGCACTCTCACATGTCTACGTCCATGTCACAACTCCATCCTGACCAACGTCGGAAATGACGAACTCTCACATATGTACTTACATGTCTCAACTGCATACTGACCAACGTCCGGAATGACGCACTCTCACATGTCTACTTGCACGTCTCAACTCCATCCTGACCAACGTCCGGAATGACGCACTCTCCCATGTCCACATCCATGTCTCACCAACATCACAACTCCGTCGTGAGCAACGTCCGGAATGACGCACTCTCCCATGTCTACTTCCACGTCTCATCTACATACTGACCAACGTCCGGAATGACGCACTCTCCCATGTCGACTTCCACGTCTCAGCTCCATCCTGACCAACGTCCGGAATGACGCACTCTCCCATGTCGAGTTCCACGTCTCAGCTCCATCGTGACCAACGTCCGGAATGACGCACTCTCACATGTCAACTTCCACGTCTCAACTCCATCCTGACCAACGTCTGGAATGACGCACTCTCACATGTCTACTTCTTCGTCTCAACTCCATCCTGACCAACGTCCGGAATGACGCACTCTCACATGTCTACTTCCACGGCTCAACTCCATCCTGACCAACGTCCGGAATGACGCACTCTCACATGTGTACTTCCACGTCACAACTCCATCCTGACCAACGTCCGGAATGACGCACTCTCACATGTCTACGGCCACGTCTCAACTCCATCCTCACCAACGTCCGGAATGACGCACTCTCACATGTCTACGTCCACGGCTCAAATCCATCCTGACCAACGTCCGGAATGACGCACTCTCCCATGTCTAATTCCACGTCTCAACTCCATCCTGTCCAATGTCCGGAATGACGCACTCTCACATCTCTATTTCCAAGTCTCAACTCCATCCTGACCAACGTCCGGAATGACGCACTCTCACATGTGTACTTCCACGTCACAACTCCATCCTGACCAACGTCCGGAATGACTCACTCTCACATGTCTACTTCCATGTCTCACCAACATCACAACTCCATCGTGAGCAACGCCCGGAATGACGCACTCTCACATGTCTACTTCCATTTCTCAACTCCGTCCTGACCAACGTTCGGAAGGAGGCACACTCGCCTGTCTACTTCCACGTCTCAACTCCGTCCTGACCAACGTGCGGAAGGAGGCCCCCTGGCATGTCTACGTCCGCGTCTCAACTCCGTCCTGACCAACGTGCGGAAGGAGGCACACTCACCTGTCTACTTCCACGTCTCAACTCCATCCTGACCAACGTCCGGAATGACGCACTCTCACATGTCTACTTCAAGGTCTCAACTCCATCCTGACCAACGTCCGGAATGACGCACTCTCACGTGTCTACGTCCACGTCTCTACTCCATCCTGACCAACGTCCGGAATGACGCACTCTCGCACTTGTATTTCCACGTCTCAACTGCAACCTGAACAACGTCCGGATGACGCACTCTCACATGTCTACTTCCATATCTCAACTCCAGCCTCACCAACGTCCGGAATGACGCACTCTCACATGTCTACTTCCACATCTCAACTCCATCCTGACCAACGTCCGGATGACGCACTCTCACATGTCTACTTCCACATCTCAACTCCATCCTGACCAACGTCCGGAATGACGCACTCTCACATATCTAATTCCATGTATCAACTCCATCCTGACGAACGTCCTGAATGACGCACTCTCATATGTCTACTTCCACGTCTCAACTCCATCCTGACCAATGTCAGGAATGAGGCACTCTCACATGTCGACTTCCATGTCTCAACTCAATCCTGACCAACGTCTGGAATGACGCACTCTGACATTTCTACTTCCATGTCTCAACTCCATCCTGCCCAACATCCGGAATGACGCATTCTCACATGTCTACCTACACGTCTCAACTCCAACCTATCCAAATTCCGTAATGAAGCACTCTCACGTGTCTACTTCCATGTCTCAACTCCTTCATGAGCAACGTTCAGAATGACGCACTCTCACATGTCTGCTTCCATGTCTGAACTCCATCCTGACCAACGTCCGGAATGACACACTCTCACTTGTCTACTTCCATGTCTCACCAACCTCACAACTGCATCGTGAGCAACGTCTGGAAAAACGCACTCTCACATGTCTACTTCCGCGTCTCAGCTCCATCCTGACCAACGTCTGGAACGACACACTCTCCCATGTCTACTTCCGCGTCTCAATTCCATCCTGACCAACGTCCGGAATGACGCACTCTCGCCTGTCTACTTCCACGTCTCAACTCCATCCTAACCAACGTCCGGAATGACGCACTCTCACATATCTACTTACATGTCTCAACTCCATGCTGACCAACGTCAGGAATGACGCACTCTCACATGTCTACTTCCATGTCTCAACTCGATCTTGACCAACGGTCGGAATGACGCACTCTCACATGTCCACTTCCATGTCTCAACTCCATCGTGACCCAAAGTCCGGAATGACGAACTCTCACATATGTACTTACATGTCTCATCTGCATACTGACCAACGTCCGGAATGACGCACTCTCATATGTCTACTTACCGGTCTCAACTCCATCCTGACCAATGTCCAGAATGACGCACTCTCCCAGGTCTATTCCATGTCTCAGCTCCATCCTGACCAACGTCCGAAATGACGCACTCTCCCACGTCTCAGCTCCATCCTGACCAATGTCCGGAATGACGCACTCTCACATGTCTACTTCCACGTCTCAGCTCCATCCTGACCAACGTCCGGAATGACGCACTCTCACATGTCTACTTCCACGTCTCAGCTCCATCCTGACCAACGTCCGGAATGACGAACTCTCACATGTCTACTTACATGTCTCAACTCCATGCTGACCAATGTCCGGAATTACGCACTCTCACATGTCGACTTCCACGTCTCAGCTCCATCCTGACCAACGTCCGGAATGACGCACTCTCCCATGTCGACGTCCACGTCTCAGCTCCATCCTGACCAACATCCAGAATGACGCACTCTCCCATGTCGACTTCTACGTCTCAGCTCCATCCTGAACAACGTCCGGAATGACGCACTCTCACATGTCAACTTCCACGTCTCAACTCCATCGTGACCAATGTCCGGAATGACGCACTCTCACATGTCTACGTCCATGTCACAACTCCATCCTGACCAACGTCGGAAATGACGAACTCTCACATATGTACTTACATGTCTCAACTGCATACTGACCAACGTCCGGAATGACGCACTCTCACATATCTACTTACAGGTCTCAACACCATCCTGACCAATGTCCGGAATGACGCACTCTCACATGTCTACTTGCACGTCTCAACTCCATCCTGACCAACGTCCGGAATGACGCACTCTCCCATGTCCACATCCATGTCTCACCAACATCACAACTCCGTCGTGAGCAACGACCGGAATGACGCACTCTCCCATGTCGACTTCCACGTCTCAGCTCCATCCTGACCAACGTCCGGAATGACGCACTCTCCCATGTCGAGTTTCCACGTCTTAGCTCCATCGTGACCAACGTCCGGAATGACGCACTCTCACATGTCAACTTCCACGTCTCAACTCCATCCTGACCAACGTCTGGAATGACGCACTCTCACATGTCTACTTCTTCGTCTCAACTCCATCCTGACCAACGTCCGGAATGACGCACTCTCACATGTCTACTTCCACGGCTCAACTCCATCCTGACCAACGTCCGGAATGACGCACTCTCACATGTGTACTTCCACGTCACAACTCCATCCTGACCAACGTCCGGAATGACACACTCTCACATGTCTACGTCCACGGCTCAAATCCATCCTGACCAACGTCCGGAATGACGCACTCTCCCATGTCTAATTCCACGTCTCAACTCCATCCTGTCCAATGTCCGGAATGACGCACTCTCACATCTCTATTTCCAAGTCTCAACTCCATCCTGACCAACGTCCGGAATGACGCACTCTCCCATGTCTACTTCCATGTCTCACCAACATCACAACTCCATCGTGAGCAACGTCCGGAATGACGCACTCCCACATGTCTACTTCCATGTCTCATCAACTCCATCGTGACCAACGTCCGGAAAGACGCGCTCTCACATGTCTACTTCCACGTCTCAACTCAATCCTGACCATCATCCGGAATGAGGTACTCTCACATGTCTACTTCCACGTCTCAATTCCATCCTGACCAACGTCCAGAATGACACACTCTCACATGTCTACTTCCATGTCTCACCAACATCACAACTCCATCGTGAGCAACGTTCGGAATGACGCACTCTCACATGTCTACTTCCAGGTCTCAACTCCATCCTGACCAACGTCCGGAATGACGAACTCTCACATGTCTACGTCTACGTCTCTACTCCATCCTGACCAACGTCCGAAATGACGCACTCTCGCATTTGTACTTCCACGTCTCAACTGCAACCTGACCAACGTCCGGAATGATGCACTCTCACATGTCTAATTCCAACTCTCAACTCCATCCTGACGAACGTCCGGAATGACGCACTCTCACATGTCCACGTCCATGTTTCAACTCCATCCTCACCAATGTCCGGAATGACGCACTCTCATATGTCTACTTCCACGTCTCAACTCCATCCTGACCAATGTCAGGAATGAGGCACTCTCACATGTGTACTTCCATGTCACAACTCCATCCTGACCAACGTCCGGAATGACGCACTCTCACATGTGTACTTCCACGTCACAACTCCATCCTGACCAACGTCCGGAATGACGCACTCTCACATGTCTACGGCCACGTCTCAACTCCATCCTCACCAACGTCCACAATGACGCACTCTCACATGTCTACGTCCACGGCTCAAATCCATCCTGACCAACGTCCGGAATGACACATTCTCATATGTCTACTTCCACGTCTCAACTCCATCCTGACCAACATCCGGAATGACGCACTCTCCCATGTCTACTTCCACGTCTCAACTCCATCCTGTCCAATGTCCGGAATGACGCACTCTCACATCTCTATTTCCAAGTCTCAACTCCATCCTGACCAACGTCCGGAATGACGCACTCTCCCATGTCTACTTCCATGTCTCACCAACATCACAACTCCATCGTGAGCAACGTCCGGAATGACGCACTCTCACATGTCTGCTTTCATGTCTCATCAACTCCATCGTGACCAACGTCCGGAAAGACGCGCTCTCACATGTCTACTTCCACGTCTCAACTCAATCCTGACCATCATCCGGAATGAGGTACTCTCACATGTTCTACTTCCACGTCTCAATTCATCCTGACCAACGTCCAGAATGACACACTCTCACATGTCTACTTCCATGTCTCACCAACATCACAACTCCATCGTGAGCAACGTCCGGAATGACGCACTCTGACATGTCTACTTCCATTTCTCAACTCCGTCCTGACCAACGTGCGGAAGGAGGCACTCTCGCATGTCTACGTCCGCGTCTCAACTCCGTCCTGACCAACGTGCGGAAGGAGGCACACTCGCCTGTCTACTTCCACGTCTCAACTCCATCCACCAACGTCCGGAGTGATGCACTCTCACAATTGTACTTCCATGTCTCACCAATTTCACAACTCCATCCTGACCAACGTCCGGAATGACGCACTCTCCCATGTCTACTTCCACGTCTCAACTCCATCCTGACCAATGCCCGGAATGACGGACTCTCACATGTCTAATTCCACGTCACAGCTCCATCCTTTCAAACGTCCGGAATGACGCACTCTCCATGTCTACTTCCACGTCTCAGCTGCATCCTGACCAACGTCCGGAATGACGCAGTCTCCCATGTCTACTTCCACGTCTCAGCCCCATCCTGACCAACGTCCGGGAATGACGCACTCTCACATGTCTACTTCCAGGTCTCAACTCCATCCTGACCAACGTCCGGAATGACGAACTCTCACATGTCTACGTCTACGTCTCTACTCCATCCTGACCAACGTCCGGAATGACACACTCTCGCATTTGTACTTCCACGTCTCAACTGCAACCTGACCAACGTCCGGAATGATGCACTCTCACATGTCTAATTCCACCTCTCAACTCCATCCTGACCAATGTCCGGAATGACGCACTCTCACATATCTACTTCCACGTCTCAACTCCATCCTAACCAACGTCCGGATGACGCACTCTCACATGTCTACTTCCACATCTCAACTCCATCCTGACCAACGTCCGGAATGACGCACTCTCACATGTCCACGTCCATGTTTCAACTCCATCCTCACCAATGTCCGGAATGACGCACTCTCATATGTCTACTTCCACGTCTCAACTCCATCCTGACCAATGTCAGGAATGAGGCACTCTCACATGTCGACTTCCATGTCTCAACTCCATCCTGACCTACGTCTGGAATGACGCACTCTGACATTTCTACTTCCATGTCTCAACTCCATCCTGCCCAACATCCGGAATGACGCATTCTCACATGTCTACCTACACGTCTCAACTCCAACCTATCCAACGTCCGTAATGAAGCACTCTCACATGTCAACTTCCATGTCTCAACTCCTTCATGAGCAACGTTCAGAATGACGCACTCTCACATGTCTGCTTCCATGTCTGAACTCCATCCTGACCAACGTCCGGAATGACACACTCTCACTTGTCTACTTTCATGTCTCACCAACCTCACAACTGCATCGTGAGCAACGTCTGGAAAAATGCACTCTCAAATGTCTACTTCCGCGTCTCAATTCCATCCTGACCAACGTCCGGAATGACGCACTCTCGCCTGTCTACTACCACGTCTCAACTCCATCCTAACCAACGTCCGGAATGACGCACTCTCACATATCTCCTTACATGTCTCAACTCCATGCTGACCAACGTCCGGAATGACGCACTCTCACATGTCTACTTCCATGTCTCAACTCGATCTTGACCAACGGTCGGAATGACGCACTCTCACATGTCTACTTCCATGTCTCAACTCCATCGTGACCAATGTCCGGAATGACGAACTCTCACATATGTACTTACATGTCTCATCTGCATACTGACCAACGTCCGGAATGACGCACTCTCATATGTCTACTTACCGGTCTCAACTCCATCCTGACCAATGTCCGGAATGACCCACTCTCCCACGTCTATTCCATGTCTCAGCTCCATCCTGACCAACATCCGAAATGACGCACTCTCCACGTCTCAGCTCCATCCTGACCAACGTCCGGAATGACGCACTCTCACCTGTCTACTTCCAAGTCTCAGCTCCATCCTGACCAACGTCCGGAATGACGCACTCTCACATGTCTACTTCCACGTCTCAGCTCCATCCTGACCAACGTCCGGAATGACGAACTCTCACATGTCTTCTTACATGTCTCAACTCCATGCTGACCAATGTCCGGAATTACGCACTCTCACATGTCGACTTCCACGTCTCAGCTCCATCCTGACCAACGTCCGGAATGACACACTCTCCCATGTCGACGTCCACGTCTCAGCTCCATCCTGACCAACGTCCGGAATGACGCACTCTCACATGTCGACTTCCACGTCTCATCTCCATCCTGAACAACGTCCGGAATGACGCACTCTCACATGTCAACTTCCACGTCTCAACTCCATCGTGACCAATGTCCGGAATGACGCACTCTCACATGTCTACGTCCATGTCACAACTCCATCCTGACCAACGTCGGAAATGACGAACTCTCACATATGTACTTACATGTCTCAACTGCATACTGACCAACGTCCGGAATGACGCACTCTCACATGTCTACTTGCACGTCTCAACTCCATCCTGACCAACGTCCGGAATGACGCACTCTCCCATGTCCACATCCATGTCTCACCAACATCACAACTCCGTCGTGAGCAACGTCCGGAATGACGCACTCTCCCATGTCTACTTCCACGTCTCATCTACATATTGACCAACGTCCGGAATGACGCACTCTCCCATGTCGACTTCCACGTCTCAGCTCCATCCTGACCAACGTCCGGAATGACGCACTCTCCCATGTCGAGTTCCACGTCTCAGCTCCATCGTGACCAACGTCCGGAATGACGCACTCTCACATGTCAACTTCCACGTCTCAACTCCATCCTGACCAACGTCTGGAATGACGCACTCTCACATGTCTACTTCTTCGTCTCAACTCCATCCTGACCAACGTCCGGAATGACGCACTCTCACATGTCTACTTCCACGGCTCAACTCCATCCTGACCAACGTCCGGAATGACGCACTCTCACATGTGTACTTCCACGTCACAACTCCATCCTGACCAACGTCCGGAATGACGCACTCTCACATGTCTACGGCCACGTCTCAACTCCATCCTCACCAACGTCCGGAATGACGCACTCTCACATGTCTACGTCCACGGCTCAAATCCATCCTGACCAACGTCCGGAATGACGCACTCTCCCATGTCTAATTCCACGTCTCAACTCCATCCTGTCCAATGTCCGGAATGACGCACTCTCACATCTCTATTTCCAAGTCTCAACTCCATCCTGACCAACGTCCGGAATGACGCACTCTCACATGTGTACTTCCACGTCACAACTCCATCCTGACCAACGTCCGGAATGACTCACTCTCACATGTCTACTTCCATGTCTCACCAACATCACAACTCCATCGTGAGCAACGCCCGGAATGACGCACTCTCACATGTCTACTTCCATTTCTCAACTCCGTCCTGACCAACGTTCGGAAGGAGGCACACTCGCCTGTCTACTTCCACGTCTCAACTCCGTCCTGACCAACGTGCGGAAGGAGGCCCCCTGGCATGTCTACGTCCGCGTCTCAACTCCGTCCTGACCAACGTGCGGAAGGAGGCACACTCACCTGTCTACTTCCACGTCTCAACTCCATCCTGACCAACGTCCGGAATGACGCACTCTCACATGTCTACTTCAAGGTCTCAACTCCATCCTGACCAACGTCCGGAATGACGCACTCTCACGTGTCTACGTCCACGTCTCTACTCCATCCTGACCAACGTCCGGAATGACGCACTCTCGCACTTGTATTTCCACGTCTCAACTGCAACCTGAACAACGTCCGGATGACGCACTCTCACATGTCTACTTCCATATCTCAACTCCAGCCTCACCAACGTCCGGAATGACGCACTCTCACATGTCTACTTCCACATCTCAACTCCATCCTGACCAACGTCCGGATGACGCACTCTCACATGTCTACTTCCACATCTCAACTCCATCCTGACCAACGTCCGAATGACGCACTCTCACATATCTAATTCCATGTATCAACTCCATCCTGACGAACGTCCTGAATGACGCACTCTCATATGTCTACTTCCACGTCTCAACTCCATCCTGACCAATGTCAGGAATGAGGCACTCTCACATGTCGACTTCCATGTCTCAACTCAATCCTGACCAACGTCTGGAATGACGCACTCTGACATTTCTACTTCCATGTCTCAACTCCATCCTGCCCAACATCCGGAATGACGCATTCTCACATGTCTACCTACACGTCTCAACTCCAACCTATCCAAATTCCGTAATGAAGCACTCTCACGTGTCTACTTCCATGTCTCAACTCCATCCTGACCAACGTCCGGAATGACGCACTCTCACATATCTAATTCCATGTATCAACTCCATCCTGACGAACGTCCGGAATGACGCACTCTCACATGTCCACGTCCATGTTTCAACTCCATCCTCACCAATGTCCGGAATGACGCACTCTCATATGTCTACTTCCACGTCTCAACTCCATCCTGACCAATGTCAGGAATGAGGCACTCTCACATGTCGACTTCCATGTCTCAACTCCATCCTGACCTACGTCTGGAATGACGCACTCTGACATTTCTACTTCCATGTCTCAACTCCATCCTGCCCAACATCCGGAATGACGCATTCTCACATGTCTACCTACACGTCTCAACTCCAACCTATCCAACGTCCGTAATGAAGCACTCTCACATGTCTACTTCCATGTCTCAACTCCTTCATGAGCAACGTTCAGAATGACGCACTCTCACATGTCTGCTTCCATGTCTGAACTCCATCCTGACCAACGTCCGGAATGACACACTCTCACTTGTCTACTTCCATGTCTCACCAACCTCACAACTGCATCGTGAGCAACGTCTGGAAAACGCACTCTCAAATGTCTACTTCCGCGTCTCAGCTCCATCCTGACCAACGTCTGGAACGACACACTCTCCCATGTCTACTTCCGCGTCTCAATTCCATCCTGACCAACGTCCGGAATGACGCACTCTCGCCTGTCTACTACCACGTCTCAACTCCATCCTAACCAACGTCCGGAATGACGCACTCTCACATATCTCCTTACATGTCTCAACTCCATGCTGACCAACGTCCGGAATGACGCACTCTCACATGTCTACATCCATGTCTCAACTCGATCTTGACCAACGGTCGGAATGACGCACTCTCACATGTCTACTTCCATGTCTCAACTCCATCGTGACCAATGTCCGGAATGACGAACTCTCACATATGTACTTACATGTCTCATCTGCATACTGACCAACGTCCGGAATGACGCACTCTCATATGTCTACTTACCGGTCTCAACTCCATCCTGACAATGTCCGGATGACCCACTCTCCCACGTCTATTCCATGTCTCAGCTCCATCCTGACCAACATCCGAAATGACGCACTCTCCCACGTCTCAGCTCCATCCTGACCAACGTCCGGAATGACGCACTCTCACCTGTCTACTTCCAAGTCTCAGCTCCATCCTGACCAACGTCCGGAATGACGCACTCTCACATGTCTACTTCCACGTCTCAGCTCCATCCTGACCAACGTCCGGAATGACGAACTCTCACATGTCTTCTTACATGTCTCAACTCCATGCTGACCAATGTCCGGAATTACACACTCTCACATGTCGACTTCCACGTCTCAGCTCCATCCTGACCAACGTCCGGAATGACACACTCTCCCATGTCGACGTCCACGTCTCAGCTCCATCCTGACCAACGTCCGGAATGACGCACTCTCACATGTCGACTTCCACGTCTCATCTCCATCCTGAACAACGTCCGGAATGACGCACTCTCACATGTCAACTTCCACGTCTCAACTCCATCGTGACCAATGTCCGGAATGACGCACTCTCACATGTCTACGTCCATGTCACAACTCCATCCTGACCAACGTCGGAAATGACGAACTCTCACATATGTACTTACATGTCTCAACTGCATACTGACCAACGTCCGGATGACGCACTCTCACATGTCTACTTGCACGTCTCAACTCCATCCTGACCAACGTCCGGAATGACGCACTCTCCCATGTCCACATCCATGTCTCACCAACATCACAACTCCGTCGTGAGCAACGTCCGAAATGACGCACTCTCCCATGTCTACTTCCACGTCTCATCTACATACTGACCAACGTCCGGAATGACGCACTCTCCCATGTCGACTTCCACGTCTCAGCTCCATCCTGACCACGTCCGGAATTGACGCACTCTCCCATGTCGAGTTCCACGTCTCAGCTCCATCGTGACCAACGTCCGGAATGACGCACTCTCACATGTCAACTTCCACGTCTCAACTCCATCCTGACCAACGTCTGGAATGACGCACTCTCACATGTCTACTTCTTCGTCTCAACTCCATCCTGACCAACGTCCGGAATGACGCACTCTCACATGTCTACTTCCACGGCTCAACTCCATCCTGACCAACGTCCGGAATGACGCACTCTCACATGTGTACTTCCACGTCACAACTCCATCCTGACCAACGTCCGGAATGACGCACTCTCACATGTCTACGGCCACGTCTCAACTCATCCTCACCAACGTCCGGAATGACGCACTCTCACATGTCTACGTCCACGGCTCAAATCCATCCTGACCAACGTCCGGAATGACGCACTCTCCCATGTCTAATTCCACGTCTCAACTCCATCCTGTCCAATGTCCGGAATGACGCACTCTCACATCTCTATTTCCAAGTCTCAACTCCATCCTGACCAACGTCCGGATGACGCACTCTCACATGTGTACTTCCACGTCACAACTCCATCCTGACCAACGTCCGGAATGACTCACTCTCACATGTCTACTTCCATGTCTCACCAACATCACAACTCCATCGTGAGCAACGCCCGGAATGACGCACTCTCACATGTCTACTTCCATTTCTCAACTCCGTCCTGACCAACGTTCGGAAGGAGGCACACTCGCCTGTCTACTTCACGTCTCAACTCCGTCCTGACCAACGTGCGGAAGGAGGCCCCCTGGCATGTCTACGTCCGCGTCTCAACTCCGTCCTGACCAACGTGCGGAAGGAGCACACTCACCTGTCTACTTCCACGTCTCAACTCCATCCTGACCAACGTCCGGAATGACGCACTCTCACATGTCTACTTCAAGGTCTCAACTCCATCCTGACCAACGTCCGGAATGACGCAACTCTCACGTGTCTACGTCCACGTCTCTACTCCATCCTGACCAACGTCCGGAATGACGCACTCTCGCACTTGTATTTCCACGTCTCAACTGCAACCTGAACAACGTCCGGATGACGCACTCTCACATGTCTACTTCCATATCTCAACTCCAGCCTCACCAACGTCCGGATGACGCACTCTCACATGTCTACTTCCACATCTCAACTCCATCCTGACCAACGTTCCGGATGACGCACTCTCACATGTCTACTTCCACATCTCAACTCCATCCTGACCAACGTCCCGGAATGACGCACCTCTCACATATCTAATTCCATGTATCAACTCCATCCTGACGAACGTCCTGAATGACGCACTCTCATATGTCTACTTCCACGTCTCAACTCCATCCTGACCAATGTCAGGAATGAGGCACTCTCACATGTCGACTTCCATGTCTCAACTCAATCCTGACCAACGTCTGGAATGACGCACTCTGACATTTCTACTTCCATGTCTCAACTCCATCCTTCCCAACATCCGGAATGACGCATTCTCACATGTCTACCTACACGTCTCAACTCCAACCTATCCAAATTCCGTAATGAAGCACTCTCACGTGTCTACTTCCATGTCTCAACTCCTTCATGAGCAACGTTCAGAATGACGCACTCTCACATGTCTGCTTCCATGTCTGAACTCCATCCTGACCAACGTCCGGAATGACACACTCTCACTTGTCTACTTCCATGTCTCACCAACCTCACAACTGCATCGTGAGCAACGTCTGGAAAAACGCACTCTCACATGTCTACTTCCGCGTCTCAGCTCCATCCTGACCAACGTCTGGAACGACACACTCTCCCATGTCTACTTCGCGTCTCAATTCCATCCTGACCAACGTCCGGAATGACGCACTCTCGCCTGTCTACTTCCACGTCTCAACTCCATCCTAACCAACGTCCGGAATGACGCACTCTCACATATCTACTTACATGTCTCAACTCCATGCTGACCAACGTCAGGAATGACGCACTCTCACATGTCTACTTCCATGTCTCAACTCGATCTTGACCAACGGTCGGAATGACGCACTCTCACATGTCCACTTCCATGTCTCAACTCCATCGTGACCAAAGTCCGGAATGACGAACTCTCACATATGTACTTACATGTCTCATCTGCATACTGACCAACGTCCGGAATGACGCACTCTCATATGTCTACTTACAGGTCTCAACTCCATCCTGACCAATGTCCGGAATGACGCACTCTCCCAGGTCTATTCCATGTCTCAGCTCCATCCTGACCAACGTCCGAAATGACGCACTCTCCCACGTCTCAGCTCCATCCTGACCAATGTCCGGAATGACGCACTCTCACATGTCTACTTCCACGTCTCAGCTCCATCCTGACCAACGTCCGGAATGACGCACTCTCACATGTCTACTTCCACGTCTCAGCTCCATCCTGACCAACGTCCGGAATGACGAACTCTCACATGTCTACTTACATGTCTCAACTCCATGCTGACCAATGTCCGGAATTACGCACTCTCACATGTCGACTTCCACGTCTCAGCTCCATCCTGACCAACGTCCGGAATGACGCACTCTCCCATGTCGACGTCCACGTCTCAGCTCCATCCTGACCAACATCCAGAATGACGCACTCTCCCATGTCGACTTCTACGTCTCAGCTCCATCCTGAACAACGTCCGGAATGACGCACTCTCACATGTCAACTTCCACGTCTCAACTCCATCGTGACCAATGTCCGGAATGACGCACTCTCACATGTCTACGTCCATGTCACAACTCCATCCTGACCAACGTCGGAAATGACGAACTCTCACATATGTACTTACATGTCTCAACTGCATACTGACCAACGTCCGGAATGACGCACTCTCACATATCTACTTACAGGTCTCAACACCATCCTGACCAATGTCCGGAATGACGCACTCTCACATGTCTACTTGCACGTCTCAACTCCATCCTGACCAACGTCCGGAATGACGCACTCTCCCATGTCCACATCCATGTCTCACCAACATCACAACTCCGTCGTGAGCAACGACCGGAATGACGCACTCTCCCATGTCGACTTCCACGTCTCAGCTCCATCCTGACCAACGTCCGGAATGACGCACTCTCCCATGTCGAGTTCCACGTCTTAGCTCCATCGTGACCAACGTCCGGAATGACGCACTCTCACATGTCAACTTCCACGTCTCAACTCCATCCTGACCAACGTCTGGAATGACGCACTCTCACATGTCTACTTCTTCGTCTCAACTCCATCCTGACCAACGTCCGGAATGACGCACTCTCACATGTCTACTTCCACGGCTCAACTCCATCCTGACCAACGTCCGGAATGACGCACTCTCACATGTGTACTTCCACGTCACAACTCCATCCTGACCAACGTCCGGAATGACACACTCTCACATGTCTACGTCCACGGCTCAAATCCATCCTGACCAACGTCCGGAATGACGCACTCTCCCATGTCTAATTCCACGTCTCAACTCCATCCTGTCCAATGTCCGGAATGACGCACTCTCACATCTCTATTTCCAAGTCTCAACTCCATCCTGACCAACGTCCGGAATGACGCACTCTCCCATGTCTACTTCCATGTCTCACCAACATCACAACTCCATCGTGAGCAACGTCCGGAATGACGCACTCCCACATGTCTACTTCCATGTCTCATCAACTCCATCGTGACCAACGTCCGGAAAGACGCGCTCTCACATGTCTACTTCCACGTCTCAACTCAATCCTGACCATCATCCGGAATGAGGTACTCTCACATGTCTACTTCCATGTCTCAATTCCATCCTGACCAACGTCCGGAATGACACACTCTCACATGTCTACTTCCATGTCTCACCAACATCACAACTCCATCGTGAGGAACGTCCGGTATGACGCACTCTCACATGTCTACTTCCATTTCTCAACTCCGTCCTGACCAACGTTCGGAAGGAGGCACACTCGCCTGTCTACTTCCACGTCTCAACTCCGTCCTGACCAACGTGCGGAAGGAGGCACTCTCGCATGTCTACGTCCGCGTCTCAACTCCGTCCTGACCAACGTGCGGAAGGAGGCACACTCGCCTGTCTACTTCCACGTCTCAACTCCATCCTGACCAACGTCCGGAATGACGCACTCTCACATGTCTACTTCAAGGTCTCAACTCCATCCTGACCAACGTCCGGAATGACGCACTCTCACGTGTCTACGTCCACGTCTCTACTCCATCCTGACCAACGTCCGGAATGACGCACTCTCGCACTTGTACTTCCACGTCTCAACTGCAACCTGACCAACGTCCGGATGACGCACTCTCACATGTCTACTTCCATATCTCAACTCCAGCCTCACCAACGTCCGGAATGACGCACTCTCACATGTCTACTTCCACATCTCAACTCCATCCTGACCAACGTCCGGAATGACGCACTCTCACATATCTAATTCCATGTATCAACTCCATCCTGACGAACGTCCGGAATGACGCACTCTCACATGTCCACGTCCATGTTTCAACTCCATCCTCACCAATGTCCGGAATGACGCACTCTCATATGTCTCCTTCCACGTCTCAACTCCATCCTGACCAATGTCAGGAATGAGGCACTCTCACATGTCGACTTCCATGTCTCAACTCCATCCTGACCAACGTCCGGAATGACGCACTCTGACATGTCCACTTCCATGTCTAAACTCCATCCTGACCAACATCCGGAATGACGCATTCTTACATGTCTACCTACACGTCTCAACTCCAACCTATCCAAATTCCGTAATGAAGCACTCTCACATGTCTACTTCCATGTCTCAGCTCCATCCTGACCAACGTCTGGAACGACACACTCTCCCATGTCTACTTCCGCGTCTCAGTTCCATCCTGACCAACGTCCGGAATGACGCACTCTCGCCTGTCTACTTCCACGTCTCAACTCCATCCTGACCAATGTCCGGAATGACGCACTCTCCCACGTCTATTCCATGTCTCAGCCCCATCCTGACCAACGTCCGAAATGACACACTCTCCCACGTCTCAGCTCCATCCTGACCAACGTCCGGAATGACGCACTCTCACATGTCTACTTCCACGTCTGAGCTCCATCCTGACCAACGTCCGGAATGACGCACTCTCCCATGTCGACTTCCACGTCTCAGCTACATCCTGACCAACGTCCGGAATGACGCACTCTCCCATGTCGACTTCCACGTCTCAGCTCCATCCTGACCAAAGTCCGGAATGACCACTCTCACATGTCTACTTCCAGGTCTCAACTCCATCCTGACCAACATCCGGAATGACGCACTCTCACATGTCTACGTCCACGTCTCTACTCCATCCTAACCAACGTGCGGAATGACGCACTCTCGCATTTCTACTTCCACGTCTCAACTGCAATCTGACCAACGTCCGGAATGACGCACTCTCACATGCCTAATTCCACCTCTCAACTCCATCCTGACCAATGTCCGGAATGACGCACTCTCACATATCTATTTCCACGTCTCAACTCCATCCTAACCAACGTCCGGATGACGCACTCTCACATGTCTACTTCCATGTCTCAACTCCAGCCTCACCAACGTCCGGAATGACGCACTCTCACATGTCTACTTCCATTTCTCAACTCCGTCCTGACCAACGTGCGGAAGGAGGCACTCTCGCATGTCTACGTCCGCGTCTCAACTCCGTCCTGACCAACGTGCAGAAGGAGGCACACTCGCCTGTCTACTTCCAGGTCTCAACTCCATC
This sequence comes from Mobula birostris, assembly GCF_030028105.1. Lineage (NCBI taxonomy): Eukaryota > Metazoa > Chordata > Chondrichthyes > Myliobatiformes > Myliobatidae > Mobula > Mobula birostris. The sequence goes on from NW_027275442.1 coordinate 43,570, forward strand.
CTGACCTACGTCCGGAATGACGCACTCTCACAATTGTACTTCCATGTCTCACCAACTTCACAACTCCATCCTGACCAACGTCCGGAATGACGCACTCTCCCATGTGTACTTCCACGTCTCAACTCCATCCTGACGAATACCCGGAATGACGGACTCTCACATGTCTAATTCCACGTCACAGATCCATCCTGACAAACGTCCGGAATGACGCACTCTCCCATGTCTACTTGCACGTCTCAGCTCCATCCTGACCAACGTCTGGAATGACGCACTCTCCCATGTCTACTTCCACGTCTCAGCCCCATCCTGACCAACGTCCCGAATGACGCACTCTCACATGTCTACTTCCAGGTCTCAAGTCCATCCTGACCAATGTCCAGAATGACGCACTCTCACATGTCTACGTCCACGCCTCTACTCCATTCTGACCAACGTCCGGAATGACGCACTCTCGCATTTCTACTTCCACGTCTCAACTGCAACCTGACCAACGTCCGGAATGACGCACTCTCACATATCTACTTCCACGTCTCAACTCCATCCTAACCAACGTCCGGAATGACGCACTCTCACATATCTAATTCTATGTATCAACTCCATCCTGACGAACGTCCGGAGTGACGCACTCTCACATGTCTACTTCCACGTCTCAACTCCTTCATGAGCAACGTTCAGAATGACGCACTCTCACATGTCTGCTTCCATGTCTGAACTCCATCCTGACCAACGTCCGGAATGACACACTCTCACTTGTCTACTTCCATGTCTCACCAACCTCACAACTACATCGTGAGCAACGTCTGGAAAAACGCACTCTCACATGTCTACTTCAGCGTCTCAGCTCCATCCTGACCAACGTCTGGAACGACACACTCTCCCATGTCTACTTCCGCGTCTCAATTCCATCCTGACCAACATCCGGAATGACGCACTCTCGCCTGTCTACTTCCACGTCTCAACTCCATCCTAACCAACGTCCGGAATGACGCACTCTCACATATCTACTTACATGTCTCAACTCCATGCTGACCAACGTCCGGAATAACGCACTCTCACATGTCTACTTCCATGTCTCAACTCGATCTTGACCAACGGTCGGAATGACGCACTCTCACATGTCTACTTCCATGTCTCAACTCCATCGTGACCAATGTCCGGAATGACGAACTCTCACATATGTACTTACACGTCTCATCAGCATACTGACCAATGTCCGGAATGACGCACTCTCCCACGTCTATTCCATGTCTCAGCTCCATCCTGACCAACGTCCGAAATGACGCACTCTCCCACGTCTCAGCTCCATCCTGACCAACGTCCGGAATGACGCACTCTCACATGTCTACTTCCACGTCTCAGCTCCATCCTGACTAACGTCCGGAATGACGCACTCTCACATGTCTACTTCCACTTCTTAACTCTATCCTGACCAACGTCAGGAATGACGCGCTATCACATGTCTACTTCCACGTCTCAACTCCATCCTGACCAACGTCCGGAATGAGGCACTCTCACATGTCTACTTCCATGTCTCACCAATATCACAACTCCATCGTGAGCAACGTCCGGAATGACGCACTCTCACATGTCTACTTCCATTTCTCAACTCCGTCCTGACCAACGTGCAGAAGGAGGCACTCTCGCATGTCTACGTCCGCGTCTCAACACCGTTCTAACAAACGTGCGGAAGGAGGCACACTCGCCTGTCTACTTCCACGTCTCAACTCCATCCTGACCAACGTCCGGAATGACGCACTCTCCCATGTCTACTTCCACGTCTCAACTCCATCCTGATCAACGCCCGGAATGACGCACTCTCACATGTCTAATTCCACGTCACAGCTCCATCCTGACAAACGTCCGGAATGACGCACTCTCCCATGTCTACTTCCACGTCTCAGCTCCATCCTGACCAACGTCTGGAATGACGCACTCTCCCATGTCTACTTCCACGTGTCAGCTCCATCCTGACGAACGTCTGGAATGACCACTCTCACATGTCTACTTCCAGGTCTCAGCTCCATCCTGACCAACATCCGGAATGACGCACTCTCACATGTCTACGTCCACGTCTCTACTCCATCCAAAGCAACATGCGGAATGACGCACTCTCGAATTTCTACTTCCATGTCTAAACTGCAATCTGACCAACGTCCGGAATGACGCACTCTCACATGCCTAATTCTACCTCTCAACTCCATCCTGACCAATGTCCGGAATGACGCACTCTCACATATATACTTCCACGTCTCAACTCCATCCTAACCAACGTCCGGATGACGCACTCTCACATGTCTACTTGCATGTCTCAACTCCAGCCTCACCAACGTCCGGAATGACGCACTCTCACATGTCTACTCCACGTCTCAACTCCATCCTGACCAACGTCCGGAATGATGCACTCTCACATATCTAATTCCATGTATCAACTCCATGCTGACGAAAGTCCGGAATAACGCACTCTCACATGTCCACGTCCATGTTTCAACTCCATCCTCACCAATGTCCGGAATGACGCACTCTCACATGTCTACTTCCACATCTCAACTCCATCCTGACCAATATCAGGAATGAGGCACTCTCACATGTCGACGTCCATGTCTCAACTCCATCCTGACCAACGTGCGGAATGACGCACTCTGACATGTCTACTTCCATGTCTCAACTCCATCCTGACCAACATCCGGAATGACGCATTCTCACATGTCTACCTACACGTCTCAACTCCAACCTATCCAACGTCCGTAATGAAGCACTCTCACATGTCTACTTCCATGTCTCAAGTCCATCCTGACCAACGTCCGGAATGACACACTCTCACTTGTCTACTTCCATGTCTCACCAACCTCACAACTACATCGTGAGCAACGTCTGGAAAAACGCACTCTCACATGTCTACTTCCGCGTCTCAGCTCCATCCTGACCAACGTCTGGAACGACACACTCTCCCATGTCTACTTCCGCGTCTCAATTCCATCCTGACCAACGTCCGGAATGACGCACTCTCGCCTGTCTACTTCCATGTCTCAATTCCATCCTAACCAACGTCCGGAATGACGCACTCTCACATATCTACTTACATGTCTCAACTCCATGCTGACCAACGTCCGGAATGACGCACTCTCACATGTCTACTTCCATGTCTCAACTCGATCTTGACCAACGGTCGGAATGACGCACTCTCACATGTCTACTTCCATGTCTCAACTCCATCGTGACCAACGTCCGGAATGACGCACTCTCCCAGGTCTACTTCAACGTCTCAACTCCATCCTGACCAACGTCCGGAATGACGCACTCTCCCATGTCCACTTCCATGTCTCACCAACATCACAACTCTATCGTGAGCAACGTCCGGAATGACGCACTCTCCCATGACTACTTCCACGTCTCAGCTCCATCCTGACCAACGTCCGGAATTACGCACTCTCACATGTCGACTTCCACGTCTCTGCTCCATCCTGACCAACGTCCGGAATGACGCACTCTCCCATGTCGACGTCCACGTCTCAGCTCCATCCTGAACAACGTCCGGAATGACGCACTCTCACATGTCAACATCCACGTCTCAACTCCATCGTGACCAATGTCCGGAATGACGCACTCTCACATGTCTACGTCCATGTCACAACTCCATCCTGACCAACGTCGGAAATGAGGAACTCTCACGTATGTACTTACATGTCTCAACTGCATACTGACCAACGTCCGGAATGGCGCACTCTCACATATCTACTTACAGGTCTCAACACCATCCTGACCAATGTCCGGAATGACGCACTCTCACATGTCTACTTGCACGTCTCAACTCCATCCTGACCAACGTCCGGAATGACGCACTCTCCCATGTCCACATCCATGTCTCACCAACATCACAACTCCGTCGTGAGCAACGTCCGGAATGACGCACTCTCCTACGTCTACTTCCACGTCTCATCTACATACTGACCAACGTCCGGAATGACGCACTCTCCCATGTCGACTTCCACGTCTCAGCTCCATCCAAAGCAACATGCGGAATGACGCACTCTCGAATTTCTACTTCCATGTCTAAACTGCAATCTGACCAACGTCCGGAATGACGCACTCTCACATGCGTAATTCCACCTCTCAACTCCTTCCTGACCAATGTCCGGAATGACGCACTCTCACATATATACTTCCACGTCTCAACCCCATCCTAACCAACGTCCGGATGACGCACTCTCACATGTCTACTTGCATGTCTCAACTCCAGCCTCACCAACGTCCGGAATGATGCACTCTCACATGTCTACTCCACGTCTCAACTCCATCCTGACCAACGTCCGGAATGATGCACTCTCACATATCTAATTCCATGTATCAACTCCATGCTGACGAAAGTCCGGAATAACGCACTCTCACATGTCCACGTCCATGTTTCAACTCCATCCTCACCAATGTCCGGAATGACGCACTCTCACATGTCTACTTCCACATCTCAACTCCATCCTGACCAATATCAGGAATGAGGCACTCTCACATGTCGACGTCCATGTCTCAACTCCATCCTGACCAACGTGCGGAATGACGCACTCTGACATGTCTACTTCCATGTCTCAACTCCATCCTGACCAACATCCGGAATGACGCATTCTCACATGTCTACCTACACGTCTCAACTCCAACCTATCCAACGTCCGTAATGAAGCACTCTCACATGTCTACTTCCATGTCTCAAGTCCATCCTGACCAACGTCCGGAATGACACACTCTCACTTGTCTACTTCCATGTCTCACCAACCTCACAACTACATCGTGAGCAACGTCTGGAAAAACGCACTCTCACATGTCTACTTCCGCGTCTCAGCTCCATCCTGACCAACGTCTGGAACGACACACTCACCCATGTCTACTTCCGCGTCTCAATTCCATCCTGACCAACGTCCGGAATGACGCACTCTCGCCTGTCTACTTCCACGTCTCAATTCCATCCTAACCAACGTCCGGAATGACGCACTCTCACATATCTACTTACATGTCTCAACTCCATGCTGACCAACGTCCGGAATGACGCACTCTCACATGTCTACTTCCATGTCTCAACTCGATCTTGACCAACGGTCGGAATGACGCACTCTCACATGTCTACTTCCATGTCTCAACTCCATCGTGACCAACGTCCGGAATGACGCACTCTCCCAGGTCTACTTCAACGTCTCAACTCCATCCTGACCAACATCCGGAATGACGCACTCTCCCATGTCCACTTCCATGTCTCACCAACATCACAACTCTATCGTGAGCAACGTCCGGAATGACGCACTCTCCCATGACTACTTCCACGTCTCAGCTCCATCCTGACCAACGTCCGGAATTACGCACTCTCACATGTCGACTTCCACGTCTCTGCTCCATCCTGACCAACGTCCGGAATGACGCACTCTCCCATGTCGACGTCCACGTCTCAGCTCCATCCTGAACAACGTCCGGAATGACGCACTCTCACATGTCAACTTCCACGTCTCAACTCCATCGTGACCAATGTCCGGAATGACGCACTCTCACATGTCTACGTCCATGTCACAACTCCATCCTGACCAACGTCGGAAATGACGAACTCTCACGTATGTACTTACATGTCTCAACTGCATACTGACCAACGTCCGGAATGGCGCACTCTCACATATCTACTTACAGGTCTCAACACCATCCTGACCAATGTCCGGAATGACGCACTCTCACATGTCTACTTGCACGTCTCAACTCCATCCTGACCAACGTCCGGAATGACGCACTCTCCCATGTCCACATCCATTTCTCACCAACATCACAACTCCGTCGTGAGCAACGTCCGGAATGACGCACTCTCCCATGTCTACTTCCACGTCTCATCTACATACTGACCAACGTCCGGAATGACGCACTCTCCCATGTCGACTTCCACGTCTCAGCTCCATCCTGACCAACGTCCGGAATGACGCACTCTCCCATGTCGAGTTCCACGTCTCAGCTCCATCGTGACCAACGTCCGGAATGACGCACTCTCACATGTCAACTTCCACGTCTCAACTCCATCCTGACCAACGTCTGGAATGACGCACTCTCACATGTCTACTTCTTCGTCTCAACTCCATCCTGACCAACGTCCGGAATGACGCACTCTCACATGTCTACGTCCACGTCTCAACTGCAAACTGACCAACGTCCGGATGACGCACTCTCACATTTCTACTTCCAGGGCTCAACTCCATCCTGACCAACGTCCGGAATGACGCACTCTCGCACTTGTACTTCCACGTCTCAACTGCAACCTGACCAACGTCCGGAATGACGCACTCTCACATGTCTACTTCCACGTCTCAGCTCCATCCTGACCAACGTCCGGAATGACGCACTCTCCCATGTCGAGTCCAAGTCTCAGCTCCATCGTGACCAACGTCCGGAATGACGCACTCTCACATGTCAACTTCCACGTCTCAACTCCATCCTGACCAACGTCTGGAATGACGCGCTCTCACATGTCTACTTCTTCGTCTCAACTCCATCCTGACCAACGTCCGGAATGACGCATTCTCACATGTCTACGTCCACGGCTCAAATCCATCCTGACCAACGTCCGGAATGACGCTCTCTCCCATGTCTACTTCCACGTCTCAACTCCTTCCTGTCCAATGTCCGGAATGACGCACTCTCACATCTCTATTTCCAAGTCTCAACTCCATCCTGACCAACGTCCGGAATGACGCACTCTCCCATGTCTACTTCCATGTCTCACCAACATCACAACTCCATCGTGAGCAACGTCCGGAATGACGCACTCCCACATGTCTACTTCCATGTCTCATCAACTCCATCGTGACCAACGTCCGGAAAGACTCGCTCTCACATGTCTACTTCCACGTCTCAACTCAATCCTGACCATCATCCGGAATGAGGTACTCTCACATGTCTACTTCCACGTTTCAATTCCATCCTGACCAACGTCCGGAATGACACACTCTCACATGTCTACTTCCATGTCTCACCAACATCATAACTCCATCGTGAGCAGCGTCCGGAATGACGCACTCTCACATGTCTACTTCCATTTCTCAACTCCGTCCTGACCAACGTTCGGAAGGAGGCACACTCGCCTGTCTACTTCCATGTCTCAACTCCGTCCTGACCAACGTGCTGAAGGAGGCACTCTCGCATGTCTACGTCCGCGTCTCAACTCCGTCCTGACCAACGTCCGGAATGACGCACTCTCACATGTCTACTTCCAGGGCTCAACTCCATCCTGACCAACGTCCGAATGACGCACTCTCACATGTCTACTTCCAGGGCTCAACTCCATCCTGACCAACGTCCGGAATGACGCACTCTCACATGTCTACGTCCACGTCTCAACTGCAACCTGACCAACGTCCGGATGACGCACTCTCACATGTCCTACTTCCAGGGCTCAACTCCATCCTGACCAACGTCCGGAATGACGCACTCTCACATGTCCCACGTCCATGTTTCAACTCCATCCTCACCAATGTACGGAATGACGCACTCTCATATGTCTACTTCCACGTCTCAACTCCATCCTGACCAATGTCAGCAATGAGGCACTCTCACATGTCGACTTCCATGTCTCAACTCCATCCTGACCAACGTCCGAATGACTCACTCTGACATGTCTACTTCCATGTCTCAGCTCCATCCTGACCAACGTCTGGAACGACACACTCTCCCATGTCTACTTCCGCGTCTCAATTCCATCCTGACCAACGTCGGAATGACGCACTCTCGCCTGTCTACTTCCACGTCTCAATTCCATCCTAACCAACGTCCGGAATGACGCACTCTCACATATCTACTTACATGTCTCAACTCCATGCTGACCAACGTCCGGAATGACGCACTCTCACATGTCTACTTCCATGTCTCAACTCGATCTTGACCAACGGTCGGAATGACGCACTCTCACATGTCTACTTCCATGTCTCAACTCCATCGTGACCAACGTCCGGAATGACGCACTCTCCAGGTCTACTTCAACGTCTCAACTCCATCCTGACCAACATCCGGAATGACGCACTCTCCATGTCCACTTCCATGTCTCACCAACATCACAACTCTATCGTGAGCAACGTCCGGAATGACGCACTCTCCCATGACTACTTCCACGTCTCAGCTCCATCCTGACCAACGTCCGGAATTACGCACTCTCACATGTCGACTCCACGTCTCTGCTCCATCCTGACCAACGTCCGGAATGACGCACTCTCCCATGTCGACGTCCACGTCTCAGCTCCATCCTGAACAACGTCCGGAATGACGCACTCTCACATGTCAACTTCCACGTCTCAACTCCATCGTGACCAATGTCCGGAATGACGCACTCTCACATGTCTACGTCCATGTCACAACTCCATCCTGACCAACGTCGGAAATGACGAACTCTCACGTATGTACTTACATGTCTCAACTGCATACTGACCAACGTCCGAATGGCGCACTCTCACATATCTACTTACAGGTCTCAACACCATCCTGACCAATGTCCGAATGACGCACTCTCACATGTCTACTTGCACGTCTCAACTCCATCCTGACCAACGTCCGGAATGACGCACTCTCCCATGTCCACATCCATTTCTCACCAACATCACAACTCCGTCGTGAGCAACGTCCGGAATGACGCACTCTCCCATGTCTACTTCCACGTCTCATCTACATACTGACCAACGTCCGGAATGACGCACTCTCCCATGTCGACTTCCACGTCTCAGCTCCATCCTGACCAACGTCCGAATGACGCACTCTCCCATGTCGAGTTCCACGTCTCAGCTCCATCGTGACCAACGTCCGGAATGACGCACTCTCACATGTCAACTTCCACGTCTCAACTCCATCCTGACCAACGTCTGGAATGACGCACTCTCACATGTCTACTTCTTCGTCTCAACTCCATCCTGACCAACGTCCGGAATGACGCACTCTCACATGTCTACGTCCACGTCTCAACTGCAAACTGACCAACGTCCGGATGACGCACTCTCACATTTCTACTTCCAGGCTCAACTCCATCCTGACCAACGTCCGGAATGACGCACTCTCGCACTTGTACTTCCACGTCTCAACTGCAAACCTGACCAACGTCCGGAATGACGCACTCTCACATGTCTACTTCCACGTCTCAGCTCCATCCTGACCAACGTCCGGAATGACGCACTCTCCCATGTCGAGTCCAAGTCTCAGCTCCATCGTGACCAACGTCCGGAATGACGCACTCTCACATGTCAACTTCCACGTCTCAACTCCATCCTGACCAACGTCTGGAATGACGCGCTCTCACATGTCTACTTCTTCGTCTCAACTCCATCCTGACCAACGTCCGGAATGACGCATTCTCACATGTCTACGTCCACGGCTCAAATCCATCCTGACCAACGTCCGGAATGACGCTCTCTCCCATGTCTACTTCCACGTCTCAACTCCTTCCTGTCCAATGTCCGGAATGACGCACTCTCACATCTCTATTTCCAAGTCTCAACTCCATCCTGACCAACGTCCGGAATGACGCACTCTCCATGTCTACTTCATGTCTCACCAACATCACAACTCCATCGTGAGCAACGTCCGGAATGACGCACTCCCACATGTCTACTTCATGTCTCATCAACTCCATCGTGACCAACGTCCGAAAGACTCGCTCTCACATGTCTACTTCCACGTCTCAACTCAATCCTGACATCATCCGGAATGAGGTACTCTCACATGTCTACTTCCACGTTTCATTCCATCCTGACCAACGTCCGGAATGACACACTCTCACATGTCTACTTCCATGTCTCACCAACATCATAACTCCATCGTGAGCAGCGTCCGGAATGACCGCACTCTCACATGTCTACTTCCATTTCTCAACTCCGTCCTGACCAACGTTCGGAAGGAGGCACACTCGCCTGTCTACTTCCATGTCTCAACTCCGTCCTGACCAACGTGCTGAAGGAGGCACTCTCGCATGTCTACGTCCGCGTCTCAACTCCGTCCTGACCAACGTCCGGAATGACGCACTCTCACATGTCTACTTCCAGGGCTCAACTCCATCCTGACCAACGTCCGGAATGACGCACTCTCACTGTCTACTTCCAGGGCTCAACTCCATCCTGACCAACGTCCGGAATGACGCACTCTCACATGTCTACGTCCACGTCTCAACTGCAACCTGACCAACGTCCGATGACGCACTCTCACATGTCTACTTCCAGGGCTCAACTCCATCCTGACCAACGTCCGGAATGACGCACTCTCACATGTCCACGTCCATGTTTCAACTCCATCCTCACCAATGTACGGAATGACGCACTCTCATATGTCTACTTCCACGTCTCAACTCCATCCTGACCAATGTCAGCAATGAGGCACTCTCACATGTCGACTTCCATGTCTCAACTCCATCCTGACCAACGTCCGGAATGACTCACTCTGACATGTCTACTTCATGTCTCAGCTCCATCCTGACCAACGTCTGGAACGACACACTCTCCCATGTCTACTTCCGCGTCTCAATTCCATCCTGACCAACGTCCGGAATGACGCACTCTCGCCTGTCTACTTCACGTCTCAACTCCATCCTGACCAATGTCGGAATGACGCACTCTCCCACGTCTATTCCATGTCTCAGCTCCATCCTGACCAACGTCCGAAATGACACACTCTCCCACGTCTCAGCTCCATCCTGACCAACGTCCGAATGACGCACTCTTACATGTCTACTTCCACGTCCTCAGCTCCATCCTGACCAACGTCCAGAATGACGCACTCTCCATGTCGACTTCCACGTCTCAGCTACATCCTGACCAATGTCCGGAATGACGCACTCTCCCATGTCGACTTCCACGTCTCAGCTCCATCCTGACCAACGTCCGGAATGACGCACTCTCACATGTCTACTTCCACTTCTCAACTCTATCCTGACCAACGTCAGGAATGACGCACTCTCACATGTCTACTTCCACGTCTCAACTCCATCCTGACCAACGTCCGGAATGAGGCACTCTCAAATGTCTACTTCCATGTCTCACCAACATCACAACTCCATCGTGAGCAACGTCCGGAATGACGCACTTTCACATGTCTACTTCCATTTCTCACTCGTCCTGATCAACGTGCGGAAGGAGGCACTCTCGCATGTCTACGTCCGCGTCTCAACTCCGTCCTGACCAACGCCCGGAATGACGCACTCTCACATGTCTAATTCCACGTAACAGCTCCATCCTGACAAACGTCCGGAATGACGCACTCTCCCATGTCTACTTCCACGTCGCAGCTCCATCCTGACCAACGTCCGGAATGACGCACTCTCCCATGTCTACTTACACATGTCAGCTCCATCCTGACCAACGTCCGAATGACCACTCTCACATGTCCACTTCCAGGTCTCAACTCCATCCTGACCAACGTCCGGAATGACGCACTCTCAGATGCCTAATCCACTCTCAACTCCATCCTGACCAATATCCGGAATGACGCACTCTCACATATCTACTTCCACGTCTCAACTCCATCCTAACCAACGTCGGATGACGCACTCTCACATGTCTACTTCCATGTCTCAACTCCAGCCTCAGCAACGTCCGGAATGACGCACCTTCTCACATGTCTACTTCCACGTCTCAACTCCATCCTGACCAACGTCCGGAATGATGCACTCTCACATATCTAATTCCATGTATCAACTCCATGCTGACGAACGTCCGGAATGACGCACTCTCACATGTCCACGTCCATGTTTCAACTCCATCCTCACCAATGTCCGGAATGACGCACTCTCATATGTCTCCTTCCACGTCTCAACTCCATCCTGACCAATGTCAGGAATGAGGCACTCTCACATGTCGACTTCCATGTCTCAACTCCATCCTGACCAACGTCCGGAATGACGCACTCTGACATGTCCACTTCCATGTCTCAACTCCATCCTGACCAACATCCGGAATGACGCATTCTCACATGTCTACCTACACGTCTCAACTCCAACCTATCCAAATTCCGTACTGAAGCACTCTCACATGTCTACTTCCATGTCTCAGCTCCATCCTGACCAACGTCTGGAACGACACACTCTCCCATGTCTACTTTCCACGTCTCAATTCCATCCTGACCAACGTCCGGAATGACGCAGTCTCGCCTGTCTACTTCCACGTCTCAACTCCATCCTGACCAATGTCCGGAATGACGCACTCTCCCACGTCTATTCCATGTCTCAGCCCCATCCTGACCAACGTCCGAAATGACACACTCTCCCACGTCTCAGCTCCATCCTGACCAACGTCCGGAATGACGCACTCTCACATGTCTACTTCCACGTCTGAGCTCCATCCTGACCACGTCGGAATGACGCACTCTCCCATGTCGACTTCCACGTCTCAGCTACATCCTGACCAACGTCCGGAATGACCACTCTCACATGTCTACTTCCAGGTCTCAACTCCATCCTGACCAACATCCGGAATGACGCACTCTCACATGTCTACGTCCACGTCTCTACTCCATCCTAACCAACGTGCGGAATGACTCACTCTCGCATTTCTACTTCCACGTCTCAACTGCAATCTGACCAACGTCCGGAATGACGCACTCTCACATGCCTAATTCCACCTCTCAACTCTTCCTGACCAATGTCCGGAATGACGCACTCTCACATATCTATTTCCCACGTCTCAACTCCATCCTAACCAACGTCCGGATGACGCACTCTCACATGTCTACTTCCATGTCTCAACTCCATCCTAACCAACGTCCGGATGACGCACTCTCACATGTCTACTTCCATGTCTCAACTCCAGCCTCACCAACGTCCGGAATGACGCACTCTCACATGTCTACTTCCATTTCTCAACTCCGTCCTGACCAACGTGCGGAAGGAGGCACTCTCGCATGTCGACGTCCACGTCTCAACTCCGTCCTGACCAACGTGCAGAAGGAGGCACACTCGCCTGTCTACTTCCACGTCTCAACTCCATCCTGACCTACGTCCGGAATGACGCACTCTCACAATTGTACTTCCATGTCTCACCAACTTCACACTCCATCCTGACCAACGATAGGAATGACGCACTCTCCCATGTGTACTTCCACGTCTCAACTCCATCCTGACCAATACCCGAATGACGGACTCTCACATGTCTAATTCCACGTCACAGATCCATCCTGACAAACGTCCGGAATGACGCACTCTCCTATGTCTACTTCCACGTCTCAGCTCCATCCTGACCAACGTCCGGAATGACGCACTCTCCATGTCTACTTCCACGTCTCAGCCCCATCCTGACCAACGTCCGAATGACGCCATCTCACATGTCTACTTCCAGGTCTCAACTCCATGCTGACCAACGTCCAGAATGACGCACTCTCACATGTCTACTTCCATGTCTCACCAACATCACAACTCCATCGTGAGCAACGTCCGGAATGACGCACTCTCACATGTCTACTTCCATTTCTCAACTCCGTCCTGTCCAACGTCCGGAATGACGCACTCTCACATGTCTACTTCCAGGGCTCAACTCCATCCTGACCAACGTCCGGAATGACGCACTCTCACATGTCTACGTCCACGTCTCAACTGCAAACTGACCAACGTCCGGATGACGCACTCTCACATTTCTACTTCCAGGCTCAACTCCATCCTGACCAACGTCGGAATGACGCACTCTCGCACTTGTACTTCCACGTCTCAACTGCAACCTGACCAACGTCCGGAATGACGCACTCTCACATGTCTACTTCCACGTCTCAGCTCCATCCTGACCAACGTCCGGAATGACGCACTCTCCCATGTCGAGTTCCACGTCTCAGCTCCATCGTGACCAACGTCCGGAATGACGCACTCTCACATGTCAACTTCCACGTCTCAACTCCATCCTGACCAACGTCTGGAATGACGCGCTCTCACATGTCTACTTCTTCGTCTCAACTCCATCCTGACCAACGTCCGGAATGACGCATTCTCACATGTCTACGTCCACGGCTCAAATCCATCCTGACCAACGACCGGAATGACGCACTCTCCCATGTCTACTTCCACGCCTCAACTCCTTCCTGTCCAATGTCCGGAATGACGCACTCTCACATCTCTATTTCCAAGTCTCAACTCCATCCTGACCAACGTCGGAATGACGCACTCCCACATGTCTACTTCCATGTCTCATCAACTCCATCGTGACCAACGTCCGGAAAGACGCGCTCTCACATGTCTACTTCCACGTCTCAACTCAATCCTGACCATCATCCGGAAAGAGGTACTCTCACATGTCTACTTCCACGTCTCAATTCCATCCTGACCAACGTCCGGAATGACACACTCTCACATGTCTACTTCCATGTCTCACCAACATCATAACACCATCGTGAGCAGCGTCCGGAATGACGCACTCTCACATGTCTACTTCCATTTCTCAACTCCGTCCTGACCAACGTTCGGAAGGAGGCACACTCGCCTGTCTACTTCCATGTCTCAACTCCGTCCTGACCAACGTGCGGAAGGAGGCGCACTCTCGCATGTCTACGTCCGCGTCTCAACTCCGTCCTGACCAACGTCCGGAATGACGCACTCTCACATGTCTACTTCCAGGGCTCAACTCCATCCTGACAAACGTCCGGAATGACGCACTCTCACATGTCTACTTCCAGGGCTCAACTCCATCCTGACCAACGTCCGGAATGACGCACTCTCACATGTCTACGTCCACGTCTCAACTGCAACCTGACCAACGTCCGGATGACGCACTCTCACAAGTCTACTTCCACATCTCAACTCATCCTGACCAACGTCCGGAATGACGCACTCTCACATATCTAATTCCATGTAGCAACTCCATCCTGACGAACGTCCGGAATGACGCACTCTCACATGTCCACGTCCATGTTTCAACTCCATCCTCACCAATGTCCGGAATGACGCACTCTCATATGTCTACTTCCACGTCTCAATTCCATCCTGACCAATGTCAGCAATGAGGCACTCTCACATGTCGACTTCCATGTCTCAACTCCATCCTGACCAACGTCCGGAATGACTCACTCTGACATGTCTACTTCATGTCTCAGCTCCATCCTGACCAACGTCTGGAACGACACACTCTCCCATGTCTACTTCCGCGTCTCAATTCCATCCTGACCAACGTCCGGAATGACGCACTCTCGCCTGTCTACTTCCACGTCTCAACTCCATCCTGACCAATGTCCGGAATGACGCACTCTCCCACGTCTATTCCATGTCTCAGCTC
>NW_027275443.1:0-58759 GCF_030028105.1 Mobula birostris
TCGAGGCTTGGGATCCTGGAGCTTTTCTTGGGATCTTCGAGGCTTGGGTTCGTGGAGCTCGGCTTGGGATCTTTGAGGCTTGAGATCCTGGAACTTGCCTTGGGATCTTCGAGAGTTGGGTTCCTGGAGCTTGCCTTGGGATCTTTCAGGCTTGGGTTCCTGGAGCTTGGCTTGGGACCGTCAAGGCTTGGGTTCCTGGAGCTTTGCTTGGGATCTTCGAGGCTCGGGTTCCTGCAGCTTGGCTTGGGATCTTCGAAGCTTGGGTTCCTGGAGCTTGGCTTGTGACCTTTGAGGCTTGGGTTCTTCCAGGCTTGGGTTCCTGGAGCTTGGCTTGGGATCTTCGAAGCTTGGGTTCCTGGAGAGTGGCTTGGGATCTTCGAGGCTTGGGTTCCTGGATCTTGGCTTGGTATCTTCGAGGCTTGGGTTCCTGGAGTCTGGCTTGAGATCATCGAGGCTTGGGATCCAGGAGCTTGGCTTGGAATCTTCGAGGCTTGGGTTCGTGGAGCTTGGTTTGGGATCTTTGAGGCGTGGGTTTTTGGAGCTTAGCTTGGGATCTTCGAGGCTTGGTTTCCTGGAGCTTGGCGAGGGATCTTCGAGGCTTCGGTTCGTGGAGCTTGGCTTGGGATATTCGAGGCTTGGGTTCCTGGAGCTTGCCTTGGGATCTTCGAGAGTTGGGTTCCTGGAGCTTGCCTTGGGATCTTTCAGGCTTGGGTTCCTGGAGCTTGGCTTGGGACCGTCAAGGCTTGGGTTCCTAAGGCTTGGCTTGGGATCTTCGAGGCTTGGGTTCCTGCAGCTTGGCTTGGGATCTTCGAAGCTTGGGTTCCTGGAGCTTGGCTTGGGATATTTGAGGCTTGGGTTCTTCCAGGCTTGGGTTCCTGGAGCTTGGCTTGGGACCGTCAAGGTTTGGGGTCCTGGAGCTGGACTTGGGATCTTCCAGGCTTGGGTTCCTGGAGCTTGGCTTGGGATCTTCGAGGCTTGGGTTCCTGGAGCTTGGCTTGGGATCTTTGAGGCTTCGGTTTTTGGAGCTTAGCTTGGGATCTTCGACGCTTGGGTTCGTGGAGCTTGGCTTAGGATATTCGAGGCTTGGGTTCCTGGAGCTTGGCTTGGGAACTTCGAGGCTTCGGTTTGTGGAGCTTGGCTTGGGATCTTCGAGGCTTGGGTTCTTGGAGTTGGTCTTGGGATCTTCGAGACTTGAGTTCCTGGAGCTTGGCTTGGGATCTTTGAGACTAGGGTTCCTAGAGATTGGGTTGGAATCTTTGAAGCTTGTGTGCTTTGAGGCTTTGGCTCCTGCAGCTTGGCTTGGGACCTTCGAGGCTTGAGTCCCTGGAGCTTGGCTTGGGATCTTCGAGGCTTGGGTTCCTGGAGCTTGGCTTGGGATCTTCGAGGCTTGGGTTCCTGGAGCTTGGCTTGGGATCCTGGAGCTTGGCTTGGGATCTTCGAGTCTTGCGTTCCTGGAGCTTAGCTTGGGATCTTCGAGACATGGGTTCCTGGAGCTTGGCTTGCGATCTTCGAGGCTTGGGTTCCTGGAGCTTGTCCTGGAATCTTCGAGGCTTGGGTTCCTGGAGCTTGGCTTGGGATCTTCGAGTCTTGTGTTCCTGGAGCTTGGCTTGGGATCTTCGAGTCTTGGGTTCCTGGAGCTTGGCTTGGGATCTTCAAGGTTTGGGCTCATGGAGCTTGTCTTGGCATCTTCCAGGCTTGGCTTCCTGGAGCTTGGCTTGGGGTCTTCGAGGCTTGGGATCCTGGAGCTTTTCTTGGGATCTTCGAGGCTTGGGTTCGTGGAGCTCGGCTTGGGATCTTTGAGGCTTGAGTTCCTGGAACTTGCCTTGGGATCTTCGAGAGTTGGGTTCCTGGAGCTTGCCTTGGGATCTTCGACGCTTGGGTTCCTGGAGCCTGGCTTGAGATCATCGAGGCTTGGGATCCAGGAGCTTGGCTTGGGGTCTTCGATGCTTGGGTTCGTGGAGCTTGGCTTGGGATCTTCGAGGCTTGTGTTCATGGAGCTTGGCTTGGGATCTTTGAGGCTTGGTTTTGTGGAGCTTAGCTTGGGATCTTCGAGGCTTGGGTTCCTGGAGCTTGGCTTGGGATCTTCGAGGCTTGAGTTCCTGGAGCCTGGTGTGGGATCTTCGAGGCTTGGGTTCGTGGAGCTTGGCTTAGGATATTCGAGGCTTGGGTTCCTGGAGCTTGGCTTGGGATCTTCGAGGCTTCGGTTTGTGGAGCTTGGCTTGGGATCTTCGAGGCTTGGGTTCTTGGAGCTTGTCTTGGGATCTTCGAGACTTGAGTTCCTGGAGCTTGGCTTGGGATCATTGAGACTTGGGTTCCTGGAGCTTGGTTTGGGACCGTCAAGGCTTGGATTCCTGGAGCTTGGCTTGGGATCTTCGAGACTTGGGTTCCTGGAGCTTGGCTTGGGATCTTCGACGCTTGGGTTCCTGGAGCTTGGCTTGGAATCTTTGAAGCTTGTGTGCTTTGAGGCTTTGGCTCCTGGAGCTTGGCTTGGGACCTTCGAGGCTTGAGTCCCTGGAGCTTGGCTTGGGATCTTAGAGGCTTGGGTTCCTGGAGCTTGGCTTGGGATCCAGGGGCTTGGCTTGGGATCTTCGAGGCTTGCGTTCCTGGAGCTTGGCTTGGGATCTTCGAGGCTTGGGTTCCTGGAGCTTGGCTTGGGATCTTCAAGGTTTGGGTTCATGGAGCTTGGCTTGGCATCTTCCAGGCTTGGGTTCCTGGAGCTTGGCTTGGGATCTTCGAGGCTTGGGATCCTGGAGTTTTCTTGGGATCTTCGAGGCTTGGGTTCGTGGAGCTTGGCTTGGGATCTTTGAGGCTTGGGTTCCTGGAGCTTGCCTTGGCATCTTCGAGAGTTGGGTTCCTGGAGCTTGCCTTGGGATCTTTCAGGCTTGGGTTCCTGGAGCTTGGATTGGGACGGTCAAGGCTTGGGTTCCTGGAGATTGGCTTGGGATCTTCGAGGCTTGGGTTCCTGCAGCTTGGCTTGGGATCTTCGAAGTTTGGGTTCCTGGAGCTTGGCTTGGGATATTTGAGGCTTCGGTTCTTCCAGGCTTGGGTTCCTGGAGCTTGGCTTGGGATCTTTCAGGCTTGGGTTCCTGGAGCTTGCTTGGGACCGTCAAGGTTTGGGTTCCTGGAGCTTGACTTGGGATCTTCGAGGCTTGGGTTGCTGCAGCTTGGCATGGGAACTTCGAGGCTTGCGTTCCTGGAGCTTAGCTTGGGATCTTCGAGGCTTGGGTTCGTGGAGCTTGGCTTGGGATCTTTGAGAGTTGGGTTCCTGGAGCTTGGCTTGGGATCTTTCAGGCTTGGGATCCTGGAGCTTGGCTTGGGATCTTCGAGGCTTGGGTTCGTGGGAGCTTTGCTTGGAATTTGCGAGGCTTGGGTTCCTGGAGCTTGCCTTGGGATCTTCGAGAATTGGGTTCCTGGAGCTTGGCTTGGGACCGTCAAGGCTTGGGTTCCTGGAGCTTGGCTTGGGATTTTCGAGGCTTGGGTTCCTGGAGCTTGCCTTGGGATCTTCGAGAGTTGGGTTCCTGGAGCTTGCCTTGGATCTTTCAGCTTGGGTTCCTGGAGCTTGGCTTGGGACCGTCAAGGCTTGGGTTCCTAAGGCTTGGCTTGGGATCTTCGAGGCTTGGGTTCCTGCAGCTTGTCTTGGGATCTTCGAAGCTTGGGTTCCTGGAGCTTGGCTTGGGATATTTGAGGCTTGGGTTCTTCCAGGCTTGGGTTCCTGGAGCTTGGCTTGGGACCGTCAAGGTTTGGGGTCCTGGAGCTGGACTTGGGATCTTCCAGGCTGGGTTCCTGGAGCTTGGCTTGGGATCTTCGAGGCTTGGGTTCGTGGAGCTTGGCTTGGGATCTTTGAGGCTTGGGTTTTTGGAGCTTAGCTTGGGATCTTCGAGCTTGGTTCGTGGAGCTTGGCTTAGGATATTCGAGGCTTGGGTTCCTGGAGCGTGGCTTGGGAACTTCGAGGCTTCGGTTTGTGGAGCTTGGCTTGGATCTTCGAGGCTTGGGTTCTTGGAGTTGGTCTTGGATCTTCGAGACTTGAGTTCCTGGAGCTTGGCTTGGGATCTTTGAGACTAGGGTTCCTAGAGATTGGGTTGGAATCTTTGAAGCTTGTGTGCTTTGAGGCTTTGGCTCCTGGAGCTTGGCTTGGGACCTTCGAGGCTTGAGTCCCTGGAGCTTGGCTTGGGAACTTCGAGGCTTGGGTTCCTGGAGCTAGGCTTGGGATCTTCGAGGCTTGCGTTCCTGGAGCTTGGCTGGGATCTTCGAGGCTTGGGTTCCTGGAGCTTGGCTTGGGATCTTCGAGGCTTGGGTTCCTGGAGCTTGGCTTGGGATCCTGGAGCTTGGCTTGGGATCTTCGAGTCTTGCGTTCCTGGAGCTTAGCTTGGGATCTTCCAGGCTTGGGTTCCTGGAGCTTGGGCTTGCGATCTTCGAGGCTTGGGTTCCTGGAGCTTGTCCTGGAATCTTCGAGGCTTGGTTCCTGGAGCTTGGCTTGGGATCTTCGAGTCTTGGGTTCCTGGAGCTTGGCTTGGGATCTTCGAGCTTGGGTTCCTGGAGCTTGGCTTGGGATCTTCAAGGTTTGGGCTCATAGAGCTTGTCTTGGCATCTTCCAGGCTTGGGTTCCTGGAGCTTGGCTTGGGGTCTTCGAGGCTTGGGATCCTGGAGCTTTTCTTGGGATCTTCGAGGCTTGGGTTCGTGGAGCTCGGCTTGGGATCTTTGAGGCTTGAGATGCTGGAACTTGCCTTGGGATCTTCGAGAGTTGGGTTCCTGGAGCTTGCCTTGGGATCTTTCAGGCTTGGGTTCCTGGAGCTTGGCTTGGGACCGTCAAGGCTTGGGTTCCTGGAGCTTTGCTTGGGATCTTCGAGGCTCGGGTTCCTGCAGCTTGGCTTGGGATCTTCGAAGCTTGGGTTCCTGGAGCTTGGCTTGTGACCTTTGAGGCTTGGGTTCTTCCAGGCTTGGGTTCCTGGAGCTTGGCTTGGATCTTCGAAGCTTGGGTTCCTGGAGAGTGGCTTGGGATCTTCGAGGCTTGGGTTCCTGGATCTTGGCTTGGGATCTTCGAGGCTTGGGTTCCTGGAGTCTGGCTTGAGATCATCGAGGCTTGGGATCCAGGAGCTTGGCTTGGAATCTTCGAGGCTTGGGTTCGTGGAGCTTGGTTTGGGATCTTTGAGGCGTGGGTTTTTGGAGCTTAGCTTGGGATCTTCGAGGCTTGGTTTCCTGGAGCTTGGCGAGGGATCTTCGAGGCTTCGGTTCGTGGAGCTTGGCTTGGGATATTCGAGGCTTGTGTTCCTGGAGCTTGGCTTGGGATCTTTGAGGCTTGGGTTTGTGGAGCTTAGATTGGGATCTTCGAGGCTTGGGTTCTTGGAGCTTGGCGTGGGATCTTCGAGGCTTGGGTTCGTGGAACTTGGCTTGGGAAATTCGAGGCTTGGATTCCTGGAGCTTGGCTTGGGATCTTCGAGGCTTGGGTTTGTGGAGCTTGGTTTGGGATCTTCGAGACTTGAGTTCCTGGAGCTTGGCTTGGGATCTTTGAGGCTTGGGTTCCTGGACCTTGGCTTGGGACCGTCAAGGCTTGGGTTCCTGGAACTTGGCGTGGGATCTTCGAGACTTGGGTTCCTGGAGCATGGCTTGGGATCTTCGACGCTTGGGTTCCTGGAGCTTGCTTGGAATCTTTGAAGCTTGGGTGCTTTGAGGCTTTGGCTGCTGGAGCTTGGCTTGGGACCTTCGAGGCTTGATTTCCTGGAGCTTGGCTTGGGATCTTCGAGGCTTGGGATCCTGGAGCTTGGCTTGGGATCTTCGAGGCTTGGGTTCCTGGAGCTTGGCTTGGGATCTTCGAGGCTTGGGTTCCTGGAGCTTGGCCTGGGATCTTCGAGGCTTGGGTTCCTGGAGCTTGGCTTGGGATATTCGAGGCTTGGGTTTGTGGAGCTTGGCTTGGGATCTTCGAGGCTTGGGTTCTTGGAGCTTGGCTTGGGATCTTCGAGGCTTGAGTTCCTGGAGCTTGGCTTGGGATTTTGAGGCTTGGGTTCTTCCAGGCTTGGGTTCATGGAGCTTGGCTTGGGATCTTCAAGGTTTGGGTTCCTGGAGTTTGGCTTGGGATCTTCGACGCTTGGGTTCCTGGAACTTGGCTTGGGATCCTGGAGCTTGGCTTGGGATCTTCGAGGCTTGGGTTCGTGGAGCTTTGCTTGGGATCTTCGAGGCTTGGGTTCCTGGAGCTTGCCTTGGGATCTTCGAGACTTGGGTTCCCGGAGCTTGGCTTGGGATCTTTCAGGCTTGGGTTCCTGGAGCTTGGCTTGGGACCGTCAAGGCTTGGGTTCCTGGAGCTTGGCTTGGGATTTTCGAGGCTTGGGTTCCTGGAGCTTGGCTTGGAATCTTCGAAGCTTGGGTTCCTGGATCTTGGCTTGGGATGTTTGAGGCTTGGGTTCTTCTAGGCTTGGGTTCCAGGAGCTTGGCTTTGGATCTTCGAGGCTTGGGTTCCTGGAGCTTGGCTTGGGATCTTCGAGGCTTGGGTTCCTGGAGCTTGGCCTGGGATCTTCGAGGCTTGGGATCCTGGAGCTTGGCTGGGGATCTTCGAGGCTTGGGTTGTTGGAGCTTAGCTTGGGATCCTGGAGCTTGGCTTGGGATCTTCGAGGCTTGCGTTCCTGGAGCTTGGCTTAGGATATTCGAGGCTTGGGTTCCTGGAGCTTGGCTTGGGATCTTCGAGGCTTCGGTTTGTGGAGCTTGGCTTGGGATTTTCGAGGCTTGGGTTCTTGGAGCTTGTCTTGGGCTCTTCGACACTTGAGTTCCTGGAGCTTGGTTTGGGATCTTCGACGCTTGGGTTCCTGGAGCCTGGCTTGAGATCATCGAGGCTTGGGATCCAGGAGCTTGGCTTGGGATCTTCGATGCTTGGGTTCGTGGAGCTTGGCTTGGGATCTTCGAGGCTTGGGTTCCTGGAGCTTGGCTTGGGATCTTTGAGGCTTGGTTTTGTGGAGCTTAGCTTGGGATCTTCGAGGCTTGGGTTCCTGGAGCTTGGCTTGGGATCTTCGTGGCTTGAGTTCCAGGAGCCTGGTGTGGGATCTTCGAGGCTTGGGTTCGTGGAGCTTGGCTTAGGATATTCGAGGCTTGGGTTCCTGGAGCTTGGCTTGGGATTTCGAGGCTTCGGTTTGTGGAGCTTGGCTTGGGATCTTCGAGGCTTGGGTTCTTGGAGCTTGTCTTGGGATCTTCGAGACTTGAGTTCCTGGAGCTTGGCTTGGGATCTTTGAGACTTGGGTTCCTGGAGCTTGGTTTGGGACCGTCAAGGCTTGGATTGCTGGAGCTTGGCTTGGGATCTTCGAGACTTGGGTTCCTGGAGCTTGGCTTGGGATCTTCGACGCTTGGGTTCCTGGAGCTTGGCTTGGAATCTTTGAAGCTTGTGTGCTTTGAGGCTTTGGCTCCTGGAGCTTGGCTTGGGACCTTCAAGGCTTGAGTCCCTGGAGCTTGGCTTGGGATCGTAGAGGCTTGGCTTCCTGGAGCTTGGCTTGGGATCCAGGGGCTTGGCTTGGGATCTTCGAGGCTTGCGTTCCTGGAGCTTAGCTTGGGATCTTCCAGGCTTGGGTTCCTGGAGCTTGGCTTGCGATCATCGAAGCTTGGGTTCCTGGAGCTTGGCCTGGAATCTTCGAGGTTTGTGTTCCTGGAGCTTGGCTTGGGATCTTCGAGGCTTGGGTTCCTGGAGCTTGGCTTGGGATCTTCAAGGTTTGGGTTCATGGAGCTTGGCTTGGCATCTTCCAGGCTTGGGTTCCTGGAGCTTGGCTTGGGATCTTTCAGGCTTGGGTTCCTGGAGCTTGGCTTGGGACCGTCAAGGTTTGGGTTCCTGGAGCTTGACTTGGGATCTTCGAGGCTTGGGTTGCTGCAGCTTGGCTTGGGAACTTCGAGGCTTGCGTTCCTGGAGCTTGCCTTGGGATCTTCGAGGCTTGGGTTCGTGGAGCTTGGCTTGGGATCTTTGAGAGTTGGGTTCGTGGAGCTTGGCTTGGGATCTTTCAGGCTTGGGATCCTGGAGCTTGGCTTGGGATCTTCGAGGCTTGGGTTCGTGGAGCTTTGCTTGGGATCTTCGAGGCTTGGGTTCCTGGAGCTTGCCTTGGGATCTTCGAGACTTGGGTTTGTGGAGCTTAGCTTGGGATCTTCGAGGCTTGGGTTCCTGGACCCTGGCTTGGGATCTTCGAGGCTTGGGTTCCTGGAGCTTATCTTGGGATCCTGGAGCTTGGCTTGGGATCTTCGAGGCTTGCGTTCCTGGAGCTTGGCTTAGGATATTCGAGGCTTGGGTTCCTGGAGCTTGGCTTGGGATTTTCGAGGCTTGGGTTCTTGGAGCTTGTCTTGGGATCTTCGACACTTGAGTTCCTGGAGCTTGGCTTGGGATCTTTGAGACTTGGGTTCCTGGAGCTTGGTTTGGGACCGTCAAGGCTTGGGTTCCTGGAGCTTGGCTTGGGATCTTCGAGACTTGGGTTCCTGGAGCTTGGCTTGGGATCTTCGACGATGGGTTCCTGGAGCCTGGCTTGAGATCATCGAGGCTTGGGATCCAGGAGCTTGGCTTGGGATCTTCGATGCTTGGGTTCGTGGAGCTTGGCTTGGGATCTTCGAGGCTTGGGTTCCTGGAGCTTGGCTTGGGATCTTTGAGGCTTGGGTTTGTGGAGCTTAGCTTGGGATCTTCGAGGCTTGGGTTCCTGGAGCTTGGCTTGGTATCTTCGAGGCTTGAGTTCCTGGAGCCTGGTGTGGGATCTTCGAGGCTTGGGTTCGTGGAGCTTGGCTTAGGATATTCGAGGCTTGGGTTCCTGGAGGTTGGCTTGGGATCTTCGAGGCTTCGGTTTGTGGAGCTTGGCTTGGGATCTTCGAGGCTTGGGTTCTTGGAGCTTGTCTTGGGATCTTCGAGACTTGAGTTCCTGGAGCTTGGCTTGGGATCTTTGAGTCTTGGGTTCCTGGAGCTTGGTTTGGGACCGTCAAGGCTTGGGTTCCTGGAGCTTGGCTTGGGATCTTCGAGACTTGGGTTCCTGGAGCTTGGCTTGGGATCTTCGACGCTTGGGTTCCTGGAGCTTGGCTTGGAATCTTTGAAGCTTGTGTGCTTTGAGGCTTTGGCTCCTGGAGCTTGGCTTGGGACCTTCGAGGCTTGAGTCCCTGGAGCTTGGCTTGGGATCTTCGAGGCTTGGGTTCCTGGAGCTAGGCTTGGGATCTTCGAGGCTTGCGTTTCTGGAGCTTGGCTGGGGATCGTCGAGGCTTGGGTTCCTGGAGCTTGGCTTGGGATCTTAGAGGCTTGGGTTCCTGGAGCTTGGCTTGGGATCCAGGATCTTGGCTTGGGATCTTCGAGGCTTGCGTTCCTGGAGCTTAGCTTGGGATCTTCCAGGCTTGGGTTCCTGGAGCTTGGCTTGCGATCATCGAAGCTTGGGTTCCTGGAGCTTGGCCTGGAAACTTCGAGGTTTGGGTTCCTGGAGCTTGGCTTGGGATCTTCGAGGCTTGGGTTCCTGGAGCTTGGCTTGGGATCTTCGAGGCTTGGGTTCCTGGAGCTTGGCTTGGGATCTTCGAGGTTTGGGTTCATGGAGCTTGGCTTGGCATCTTCCAGGCTTGGGTTCCTGGAGCTTGGCTTGGGATCTTCGAGGCTTGGGATCCTGGAGTTTTCTTGGGATCTTCGAGGCTTGGGTTCGTGGAGCTTGGCTTGGGATCTTTGAGGCTTGGGTTCCTGGAGCTTGCCTTGGCATCTTCGAGAGTTGGGTTCCTGGAGCTTGCCTTGGGATCTTTCAGGCTTGGGTTCCTGGAGCTTGGCTTGGGACGGTCAAGGCTTGGGTTCCGGGAGTTTGGCTTGGGATCTTCGAGGCTTGGGTTCCTGCAGCTTGGCTTGGGATCTTCGAAGTTTGGGTTCCTGGAGCATGGCTTGGGATATTTGAGGCTTCGGTTCTTCCAGGCTTGGGTTCCTGGAGCTTGCCTTGGAATCTCCGAGAGTTGGGTTCCTGGAGCTTGGCTTGGGATCTTTCAGGCTTGGGTTCCTGGAGCTTGGCTTGGGACCGTCAGGGTTTGGGTTCCTGGAGCTTGACTTGGGATCTTCGAGGCTTGGGTTGCTGCAGCTTGGCTTGGGATCTTCGAGGCTTGCGTTCCTGGAGCTTAGCTTGGGATCTTCGAGGCTTGGGTTCGTGGAGCTTGGCTTGGGATCTTTGAGGCTTTGGTTTTTGGAGCTTAGCTTGGGATCTTCGAGGCTTGAGTTCCTGGAGCTTGGCTTGGGATCATCGAGGCTTGGTTTCCTGGAGCTTGGCGTCGGATCTTCGAGGCTTGGGTTCGTGGAGCTTGGCTTGGGATCTTCGAGGCTTGGGATCCTGGAGCTTTTCTTGGGATCTTCGAGGCTTGGGTTCGTGGAGCTTGGCTTGGGATCTTTGAGGCTTGGGTTCCTGGAGCTTGCCTTGGGATCTTCGAGAGTTGGGTTCCTGGAGCTTGCCTTGGGATCTTTCAGGCTTGGGTTCCTGGAGCTTGGCTTGGGACCGTCAAGGCTTGGGTTCCTGGAGCTTGGCTTGGGATCTTCGAGGCTTGGGTTCCTGCAGCTTGGCTTGGGATCTTCGAAGCTTGGGTTCCAGGAGCTTGGCTTGGGATATTTGAGGCTTGGGTTCTTCCAGGCTTGGGTTCCTGGAGCTTGGCTTGGGACCGTCAAGGTTTGGGGTCCTGGAGCTTGACTTGGGATCTTCCAGGCTTGGGTTCCTGGAGCTTGGCTTGGGATCTTCGAGGCTTGGGTTCGTGGAGCTTGGCTTGGGATCTTTGAGGCTTGGGTTTTTGGAGCTTAGCTTGGGATCTTCGAGGCTTGGGTTCCTGGAGCTTGGCTTGGGATCTTCGAGGCTTGGTTTCCTGGAGCTTGGCGTGGGATCATCGAGGCTTGGTTTCGTGGAGCTTGGCTTGGGATATTCGAGGCTTGGGTTCCTGGAGCTTGGCTTGGAATCTTTGAGGCTTGGGTTTGTGGAGCTTAGCTTGGGATCTTCGAGGCTTGGGTTCCTGGAGCTTGGCGTGGGACCTTCGAGGCTTGGGTTCGTGGAGCTTGGCTTGGGATCTTTGAGGCTTGGGTTCCTGGAGCTTGCCTTGGCATCTTCGAGAGTTGGGTTCCTGGAGCTTGCCTTGGGATCTTTCAGGCTTGGGTTCCTGGAGCTTGGCTTGGGACGGTCAAGGCTTGGGTTCCGGGAGTTTGGCTTGGGATCTTCGAGGCTTGGGTTCCTGCAGCTTGGCTTGGGATCTTCGAAGTTTGGGTTCCTGGAGCATGGCTTGGGATATTTGAGGCTTCGGTTCTTCCAGGCTTGGGTTCCTGGAGCTTGCCTTGGAATCTCCGAGAGTTGGGTTCCTGGAGCTTGGCTTGGGATCTTTCAGGCTTGGGTTCCTGGAGCTTGGCTTGGGACCGTCAGGGTTTGGGTTCCTGGAGCTTGACTTGGGATCTTCGAGGCTTGGGTTGCTGCAGCTTGGCTTGGGATCTTCGAGGCTTGCGTTCCTGGAGCTTAGCTTGGGATCTTCGAGGCTTGGGTTCGTGGAGCTTGGCTTGGGATCTTTGAGGCTTTGGTTTTTGGAGCTTAGCTTGGGATCTTCGAGGCTTGAGTTCCTGGAGCTTGGCTTGGGATCATCGAGGCTTGGTTTCCTGGAGCTTGGCGTCGGATCTTCGAGGCTTGGGTTCGTGGAGCTTGGCTTGGGATCTTCGAGGCTTGGGATCCTGGAGCTTTTCTTGGGATCTTCGAGGCTTGGGTTCGTGGAGCTTGGCTTGGGATCTTTGAGGCTTGGGTTCCTGGAGCTTGCCTTGGGATCTTCGAGAGTTGGGTTCCTGGAGCTTGCCTTGGGATCTTTCAGGCTTGGGTTCCTGGAGCTTGGCTTGGGACCGTCAAGGCTTGGGTTCCTGGAGCTTGGCTTGGGATCTTCGAGGCTTGGGTTCCTGCAGCTTGGCTTGGGATCTTCGAAGCTTGGTTTCCAGGAGCTTGGCTTGGGATATTTGAGGCTTGGGTTCTTCCAGGCTTGGGTTCCTGGAGCTTGGCTTGGGACCGTCAAGGTTTGGGGTCCTGGAGCTTGACTTGGGATCTTCCAGGCTTGGGTTCCTGGAGCTTGGCTTGGGATCTTCGAGGCTTGGGTTCGTGGAGCTTGGCTTGGGATCTTTGAGGCTTGGGTTTTTGGAGCTTAGCTTGGGATCTTCGAGGCTTGGGTTCCTGGAGCTTGGCATGGGATCTTCGAGGCTTGGTTTCCTGGAGCTTGGCGTGGGATCTTCGAGGCTTGGGTTCGTGGAGCTTGGCTTGGGATATTCGAGGCTTGGGTTCCTGGAGCTTGGCTTGGAATCTTTGAGGCTTGGGTTTGTGGAGCTTAGCTTGGGATCTTCGAGGCTTGGGTTCCTGGAGCTTGGCGTGGGACCTTCGAGGCTTGGGTTCGTGGAACTTGGCTTGGGATATTCGAGGATTGGGTTCCTGGAGCTTGGCTTGGGATCTTCGAGGCTTGGGTTTGTGGAGCTTGGATTGGGATCTTCGAGGCTTGGGTTCTTGGAGCTTGTCTTGGGATCTTCGAGACTTGAGTTCCTGGAGCTTGGCTTGGGATCTTTGAGACTTGCGTTCCTGGAGCTTGGCTTCGGACCGTCAAGGCTTGGGTTCCTGGAGCTTGGCTTGGGATCTTCGAGGCTTGGGTTCCTGGAGCTGGGCTTGGGAACTTCGAGGCTTGGGTTCCTGGAGCTTGGCTTGGGATCCTGGAGACTGGCTTGGGATTTTCGAGGCTTGCGTTCCTGGAGCTTAGCTTGGGATCTTCGAGACTTGGGTTCCTGGAGCTTGGCTAAGGATCTTCGAGGCTTGAGTTCCTGGAGCTTGGCCTGGGATCTTCGAGGCTTGGGTTCCTGGAGCTTGGCTTGGGATATTCGAGGCTAGAGTTTGTGGAGCTTGGCTTGGGATCTTCGAGGCTTGGGTTCGTGGAGCTTTGCTTGGGATTCTCGAGGCTTGGGTTCCAGGAGTTTGGCTTGGGATCTTTGAGGCTTGGGTTCCTGGAGCTTGCCTTGGGATCTTCGAGACTTGGGTTCCTGGAGCTTGGCTTGGGATCTTTCAACCTTGGGTTCCTGGAGCTTGGCTTGGGACGGTCAAGGCTTGGGTTCCTGGAGCTTGGCTTGGGATTTTCGAGGCTTGGGTTCCTGGAGCTTGGCTTGGAATCTTCGGAGCTTGGGTTCCTGGATCTTGGCTTGGGATGTTTAAGGCTCGGGTTCTTCCAGGCTTGGTTTACTGGAGCTTGGCTTGGGATCTTCGAGGCTTGGGTTCCTGGAGCTTGGCTTGGGATTTTCGAGGCTTGGGTTCCTGGAGCTTGGCCTGGGATCTTCGAGGCTTGGGATCCTGGAAATTGGCTTGGGATCTTCGAGGCTTGGGTTCCTGGAGCTTAGCTTGGGATCCTGGAGCTTGGCTTGGGATCTTCGAGGCTTGCGTTCCTGGAGCTTAGCTTGGGATCTTCGAGGCTTGGGTTCCTGGAGCTTGGCATGGGATCTTCGAGGCTTGGGTTCCTGGAGCTTGGCCTGGGATCTTCGAGGCTTGGGTTCCTGGAGCTTGGCTTGGGATCTTCGAGGCTAGGGTTCCTGGATCTTGGCTTGGGATCTTCGAGGCTTGGTTTCCTGGAGCCTGGCTTGAGATCATCGAGGCTTGGGATCCAGGAGCTTGGCTTGGGATCTTCGATGCTTGGGTTCGTGGAGCTTGGCTTGGGATCTTCGAGGCTTGGGTTCCTGGAGCTTGGCTTGGGATCTTTGAGGCTTGGGTTTGAGGAGCTTAGCTTGGGATCTTCGAGGCTTGGGTTCCTGGATCTTGGCCTGGGATCTTCGAGGCTTGGGTTCCTGGAGCTTGGCTTGGGATCTTCGAGGCTAGGGTTCCTGGATCTTGGCTTGGGATCTTCGAGGCTTGGGTTCCTGGAGCCTGGCTTGAGATCATCGAGGCTTGGGATCCAGGAGCTTGGCTTGGGATCTTCGATGCTTGGGTTCTTGGAGCTTGGCTTGGGATCTTCGAGGCTTGGGTTCCTGGAGCTTGGCTTGGGATTTTTGAGGCTTGGGTTCTTCCAGGCTTGGATTCCTGGAGCTTGCCTTGGGATCTTCGAGAGTTGGGTTCCTGGAGCTTGGCTTGGGATCTTTCAGGCTTGGGTTCCTGGAGCTTGGCTTGGGACGGTCAAGGCTTGGGTTCCTGGAGCTTGGCTTGGGATCTTCGAGGCTTGGGTTCCTGGAGCTTGGCCTGGGATCTTCGAGGCTTGGGATCCTGGAAATTGGCTTGGGATCTTCGAGGCTTGGGTTCCTGGAGCTTAGCTTGGCATCCTGGAGCTTGGCTTGGGATCTTCGAGGCTTGCGTTCCTGGAGCTTAGCTTGGGATCTTCGAGGCTTGGGTTCCTGGAGCTTGGCATGGGATCTTCGAGGCTTGGGTTCCTGGAGCTTGGCCTGGGATCTTCGAGGCTTGGGTTCCTGGAGCTTGGCTTGGGATCTTCGAGGCTAGGGTTCCTGGATCTTGGCTTGGGATCTTCGAGGCTTGGGTTCCTGGAGCCTGGCTTGAGATCATCGAGGCTTGGGATCCAGGAGCTTGGCTTGGGATCTTCGATGCTTGGGTTCGTGGAGCTTGCCTTGGCATCTTCGAGAGTTGGGTTCCTGGAGCTTGCCTTGGGATCTTTCAGGCTTGGGTTCCTGGAGCTTGGCTTGGGACGGTCAAGGCTTGGGTTCCGGGAGTTTGGCTTGGGATCTTCGAGGCTTGGGTTCCTGCAGCTTGGCTTGGGATCTTCGAAGTTTGGGTTCCTGGAGCATGGCTTGGGATATTTGAGGCTTCGGTTCTTCCAGGCTTGGGTTCCTGGAGCTTGCCTTGGGATCTCCGAGAGTTGGGTTCCTGGAGCTTGGCTTGGGATCTTTCAGGCTTGGGTTCCTGGAGCTTGGCTTGGGACCGTCAGGGTTTGGGTTCCTGGAGCTTGACTTGGGATCTTCGAGGCTTGGGTTGCTGCAGCTTGGCTTGGGATCTTCGAGGCTTGCGTTCCTGGAGCTTAGCTTGGGATCTTCGAGGCTTGGGTTCGTGGAGCTTGGCTTGGGATCTTTGAGGCTTTGGTTTTTGGAGCTTAGCTTGGGATCTTCGAGGCTTGAGTTCCTGGAGCTTGGCTTGGGATCATCGAGGCTTGGTTTCCTGGAGCTTGGCGTCGGATCTTCGAGGCTTGGGTTCGTGGAGCTTGGCTTGGGATCTTCGAGGCTTGGGATCCTGGAGCTTTTCTTGGGATCTTCGAGGCTTGGGTTCGTGGAGCTTGGCTTGGGATCTTTGAGGCTTGGGTTCCTGGAGCTTGCCTTGGGATCTTCGAGAGTTGGGTTCCTGGAGCTAGCCTTGGGATCTTTCAGGCTTGGGTTCCTGGAGCTTGGCTTGGGACCGTCAAGGCTTGGGTTCCTGGAGCTTGGCTTGGGATCTTCGAGGCTTGGGTTCCTGCAGCTTGGCTTGGGATCTTCGAAGCTTGGGTTCCAGGAGCTTGGCTTGGGATATTTGAGGCTTGGGTTCTTCCAGGCTTGGGTTCCTGGAGCTTGGCTTGGGACCGTCAAGGTTTGGGGTCCTGGAGCTTGACTTGGGATCTTCCAGGCTTGGGTTCCTGGAGCTTGGCTTGGGATCTTCGAGGCTTGGGTTCGTGGAGCTTGGCTTGGGATCTTTGAGGCTTGGGTTTTTGGAGCTTAGCTTGGGATCTTCGAGGCTTGGGTTCCTGGAGCTTGGCTTGGGATCTTCGAGACTTGGTTTCCTGGAGCTTGGCGTGGGATCTTCGAGGCTTGGGTTCGTGGAGCTTGGCTTGGGATATTCGAGGCTTGGGTTCCTGGAGCTTGGCTTGGAATCTTTGAGGCTTGGGTTTGTGGAGCTTAGCTTGGGATCTTCGAGGCTTGGGTTCCTGGAGCTTGGCGTGGGACCTTCGAGGCTTGGGTTCGTGGAACTTGGCTTGGGATATTCGAGGATTGGGTTCCTGGAGCTTGGCTTGGGATCTTCGAGGCTTGGGTTTGTGGAGCTTGGATTGGGATCTTCGAGGCTTGGGTTCTTGGAGCTTGTCTTGGGATCTTCGAGACTTGAGTACCTGGAGCTTGGCTTGGGATCTTTGAGACTTGCGTTCCTGGAGCTTGGCTTCGGACCGTCAAGGCTTGGGTTCCTGGAGCTTGGCTTGGGATCTTCGAGGCTTGGGTTCCTGGAGCTGGGCTTGGGAACTTCGAGGCTTGGGTTCCTGGAGCTTGGCTTGGGATCCTGGAGACTGGCTTGGGATTTTCGAGGCTTGCGTTCCTGGAGCTTAGCTTGGGATTTTCGAGACTTGGGTTCCTGGAGCTTGGCTAAGGATCTTCGAGGCTTGAGTTCCTGGAGCTTGGCCTGGGATCTTCGAGGCTTGGGTTCCTGGAGCTTGGCTTGGGATATTCGAGGCTAGAGTTTGTGGAGCTTGGCTTGGGATCTTCGAGGCTTGGGTTCGTGGAGCTTTGCTTGGGATTCTCGAGGCTTGGGTTCCAGGAGTTTGGCTTGGGATCTTTGAGGCTTGGGTTCCTGGAGCTTGCCTTGGGATCTTCGAGACTTGGGTTCCTGGAGCTTGGCTTGGGATCTTTCAACCTTGGGTTCCTGGAGCTTGGCTTGGGACGGTCAAGGCTTGGGTTCCTGGAGTTTGGCTTGGGATTTTCGAGGCTTGGGTTCCTGGAGCTTGGCTTGGAATCTTCGGAGCTTGGGTTCCTGGATCTTGGCTTGGGATGTTTAAGGCTCGGGTTCTTCCAGGCTTGGTTTACTGGAGCTTGGCTTGGGATCTTCGAGGCTTGGGTTCCTGGAGCTTGGCTTGGGATCTTCGAGGCTTGGGTTCCTGGAGCTTGGCCTGGGATCTTCGAGGCTTGGGATCCTGGAAATTGGCTTGGGATCTTCGAGGCTTGGGTTCCTGGAGCTTAGCTTGGGATTCTGGAGCTTGGCTTGGGATCTTCGAGGCTTGCGTTCCTGGAGCTTACTTGGGATCTTCGAGGCTTGGGTTCCTGGAGCTTGGCATGGGATCTTCGAGGCTTGGGTTCCTGGAGCTTGGCCTGGGATCTTCGAGGCTTGGGTTCCTGGAGCTTGGCTTGGGATCTTCGAGGCTAGGGTTCCTGGATCTTGGCTTGGGATCTTCGAGGCTTGGTTTCCTGGAGCCTGGCTTGAGATCATCGAGGCTTGGGATCCAGGAGCTTGGCTTGGGATCTTCGATGCTTGGGTTCGTGGAGCTTGGCTTGGGATCTTCGAGGCTTGGGTTCCTGGAGCTTGGCTTGGGATCTTTGAGGCTTGGGTTTGAGGAGCTTAGCTTGGGATCTTCGAGGCTTGGGTTCCTGGATCTTGGCCTGGGATCTTCGAGGCTTGGGTTCCTGGAGCTTGGCTTGGGATCTTCGAGGCTAGGGTTCCTGGATCTTGGCTTGGGATCTTCGAGGCTTGGGTTCCTGGAGCCTGGCTTGAGATCATCGAGGCTTGGGATCCAGGAGCTTGGCTTGGGATCTTCGATGCTTGGGTTCTTGGAGCTTGGCTTGGGATCTTCGAGGCTTGGGTTCCTGGAGCTTGGCTTGGGATTTTTGAGGCTTGGGTTCTTCCAGGCTTGGATTCCTGGAGCTTGCCTTGGGATCTTCGAGAGTTGGGTTCCTGGAGCTTGGCTTGGGATCTTTCAGGCTTGGGTTCCTGGAGCTTGGCTTGGGACGGTCAAGGCTTGGGTTCCTGGAGCTTGGCTTGGGATCTTCGAGGCTTGGGTTCCTGGAGCTTGGCCTGGGATCTTCGAGGCTTGGGATCCTGGAAATTGGCTTGGGATCTTCGAGGCTTGGGTTCCTGGAGCTTAGCTTGGCATCCTGGAGCTTGGCTTGGGATCTTCGAGGCTTGCGTTCCTGGAGCTTAGCTTGGGATCTTCGAGGCTTGGGTTCCTGGAGCTTGGCATGGGATCTTCGAGGCTTGGGTTCCTGGAGCTTGGCCTGGGATCTTCGAGGCTTGGGTTCCTGGAGCTTGGCTTGGGATCTTCGAGGCTAGGGTTCCTGGATCTTGGCTTGGGATCTTCGAGGCTTGGGTTCCTGGAGCCTGGCTTGAGATCATCGAGGCTTGGGATCCAGGAGCTTGGCTTGGGATCTTCGATGCTTGGGTTCGTGGAGCTTGGCTTGGGATCTTCGAGGCTTGGGTTCCTGGAGCTTGGCTTGGGATCTTTAAGGCGTGGGTTTGTGGAGCTTAGCTTGGGATCTTCGAGGCTTGGGTTCCTGGAGCTTGGCCCGGGATCTTCGAGGCTTGGGTTCCTGGAGCTTGGCTTGGGATCTTTCTGGCTTGCGTTCCTGGAGCTTGGCTTGGGACGGTCAAGGCTTGGGTTCCTGGAGCTTGGCTTGGGATTTTCGAGGCTTGGGTTCCTGGAGCTTGGCTTGGAATCTTCGAAGCTTGGGTTCCTGGATCTTGGCTTGGGATGTTTGAGGCTTGGGTTCTTCCAGGCTTGGGTTCCTGGAGCTTGGCTTGGGATCTTCGAGGCTTGGGTTCCTGGAGCTTGGCTTGGGATCTTCGAGGCTTGGGTTCCTGGAGCTTGGCCTGGGATCTTCGAGGCTTGGGATCCTGGAAATTGGCTTGGGATCATCGAGGCTTGGGTTCCTGGAGCTTAGCTTGGGATCCTGGAGCTTGGCTTGGGATCTTCGAGGCTTGCGTTCCTGGAGCTTGGCTTGGGATCTTCGAGGCTTGGGTTCCTGGAGCTTGGCATGGGATCTTCGAGGCTTGGGTTCCTGGAGCTTGGCCTGGGATCTTCGAGGCTTGGGTTCCTGGAGCTTGGCTTGGGATCTTCGAGGCTAGGGTTCCTGGATCTTGGCTTGGGATCTTCGAGGCTTGGGTTCCTGGAGCCTGGCTTGAGATCATCGAGGCTTGGGATCCAGGAGCTTGGCTTGGGATCTTCGATGCTTGGGTTCGTGGAGCTTGGCTTGGGATCTTCGAGGCTTGGGTTCCTGGAGCTTGGCTTGGGATCTTTGAGGCTTGGGTTTGTGGAGCTTAGCTTGGGATCTTCGAGGCTTGGGTTCCTGGAGCTTGGCCTGGGATCTTCGAGGCTTGGGTTCCTGGAGCTTGGCTTGGGATCTTCGAGGCTAGGGTTCCTGGATCTTGGCTTGGGATCTTCGAGGCTTGGGTTCCTGGAGCCTGGCTTGAGATCATCGAGGCTTGGGATCCAGGAGCTTGGCTTGGGATCTTCGATGCTTGGGTTCGTGGAGCTTCGCTTGGGATCTTCGAGGCTTGGGTTCCTGGAGCTTGGCTTGGGATTTTTGAGGCTTGGGTTCTTCCAGGCTTGGATTCCTGGAGCTTGCCTTGGGATCTTCGAGAGTTGGGTTCCTGGAGCTTGGCTTGGGATCTTTCAGGCTTGGGTTCCTGGAGCTTGGCTTGGGACGGTCAAGGCTTGGGTTCCTGGAGCTTGGCTTGGGATTTTCGAGGCTTGGGTTCCTGGAGCTTGGCTTGGAATCTTCGAAGCTTGAGTTCCTGGATCTTGGCTTGGGATGTTTGAGGCTTGGGTTCTTGCAGGCTTGGGTTCCTGGAGCTTGGCTTGGGATCTTCGAGGCTTGGGTTCCTGGAGCTTGACTTGCGATCTTTCAACCTTGGGTTCCTGGAGCTTGGCTTGGGACGGTCAAGGCTTGGGTTCCTGGAGCTTGGCTTGGGATTTTCGAGGCTTGGGTTCCTGGAGCTTGGCTTGGAATCTTCGGAGCTTGGGTTCCTGGATCTTGGCTTGGGATGTTTAAGGCTCGGGTTCTTCCAGGCTTGGTTTACTGGAGCTTGGCTTGGGATCTTCGAGGCTTGGGTTCCTGGAGCTTGGCTTGGGATCTTCGAGGCTTGGGTTCCTGGAGCTTGGCCTGGGATCTTCGAGGCTTGGGATCCTGGAAATTGGCTTGGGATCTTCGAGGCTTGGGTTCCTGGAGCTTAGCTTGGGATTCTGGAGCTTGGCTTGGGATCTTCGAGGCTTGCGTTCCTGGAGCTTACTTGGGATCTTCGAGGCTTGGGTTCCTGGAGCTTGGCATGGGATCTTCGAGGCTTGGGTTCCTGGAGCTTGGCCTGGGATCTTCGAGGCTTGGGTTCCTGGAGCTTGGCTTGGGATCTTCGAGGCTAGGGTTCCTGGATCTTGGCTTGGGATCTTCGAGGCTTGGTTTCCTGGAGCCTGGCTTGAGATCATCGAGGCTTGGGATCCAGGAGCTTGGCTTGGGATCTTCGATGCTTGGGTTCGTGGAGCTTGGCTTGGGATCTTCGAGGCTTGGGTTCCTGGAGCTTGGCTTGGGATCTTTGAGGCTTGGGTTTGAGGAGCTTAGCTTGGGATCTTCGAGGCTTGGGTTCCTGGATCTTGGCCTGGGATCTTCGAGGCTTGGGTTCCTGGAGCTTGGCTTGGGATCTTCGAGGCTAGGGTTCCTGGATCTTGGCTTGGGATCTTCGAGGCTTGGGTTCCTGGAGCCTGGCTTGAGATCATCGAGGCTTGGGATCCAGGAGCTTGGCTTGGGATCTTCGATGCTTGGGTTCTTGGAGCTTGGCTTGGGATCTTCGAGGCTTGGGTTCCTGGAGCTTGGCTTGGGATTTTTGAGGCTTGGGTTCTTCCAGGCTTGGATTCCTGGAGCTTGCCTTGGGATCTTCGAGAGTTGGGTTCCTGGAGCTTGGCTTGGGATCTTTCAGGCTTGGGTTCCTGGAGCTTGGCTTGGGACGGTCAAGGCTTGGGTTCCTGGAGCTTGGCTTGGGATCTTCGAGGCTTGGGTTCCTGGAGCTTGGCCTGGGATCTTCGAGGCTTGGGATCCTGAAAATTGGCTTGGGATCTTCGAGGCTTGGGTTCCTGGAGCTTAGCTTGGCATCCTGGAGCTTGGCTTGGGATCTTCGAGGCTTGCGTTCCTGGAGCTTAGCTTGGGATCTTCGAGGCTTGGGTTCCTGGAGCTTGGCATGGGATCTTCGAGGCTTGGGTTCCTGGAGCTTGGCCTGGGATCTTCGAGGCTTGGGTTCCTGGAGCTTGGCTTGGGATCTTCGAGGCTAGGGTTCCTGGATCTTGGCTTGGGATCTTCGAGGCTTGGGTTCCTGGAGCCTGGCTTGAGATCATCGAGGCTTGGGATCCAGGAGCTTGGCTTGGGATCTTCGATGCTTGGGTTCGTGGAGCTTGGCTTGGGATCTTCGAGGCTTGGGTTCCTGGAGCTTGGCTTGGGATCTTTAAGGCTTGGGTTTGTGGAGCTTAGCTTGGGATCTTCGAGGCTTGGGTTCCTGGAGCTTGGCCTGGGATCTTCGAGGCTTGGGTTCCTGGAGCTTGGCTTGGGATCTTTCTGGCTTGCGTTCCTGGAGCTTGGCTTGGGACGGTCAAGGCTTGGGTTCCTGGAGCTTGGCTTGGGATTTTCGAGGCTTGGGTTCCTGGAGCTTGGCTTGGAATCTTCGAAGCTTGGGTTCCTGGATCTTGGCTTGGGATGTTTGAGGCTTGGGTTCTTCCAGGCTTGGGTTCCTGGAGCTTGGCTTGGGATCTTCGAGGCTTGGGTTCCTGGAGCTTGGCTTGGGATCTTCGAGGCTTGGGTTCCTGGAGCTTGGCCTGGGATCTTCGAGGCTTGGGATCCTGGAAATTGGCTTGGGATCATCGAGGCTTGGGTTCCTGGAGCTTAGCTTGGGATCCTGGAGCTTGGCTTGGGATCTTCGAGGCTTGCGTTCCTGGAGCTTGGCTTGGGATCTTCGAGGCTTGGGTTCCTGGAGCTTGGCATGGGATCTTCGAGGCTTGGGTTCCTGGAGCTTGGCCTGGGATCTTCGAGGCTTGGGTTCCTGGAGCTTGGCTTGGGATCTTCGAGGCTAGGGTTCCTGGATCTTGGCTTGGGATCTTCGAGGCTTGGGTTCCTGGAGCCTGGCTTGAGATCATCGAGGCTTGGGATCCAGGAGCTTGGCTTGGGATCATCGAGGCTTGGGTTCCTGGAGCTTAGCTTGGGATCCTGGAGCTTGGCTTGGGATCTTCGAGGCTTGCGTTCCTGGAGCTTGGCTTGGGATCTTCGAGGCTTGGGTTCCTGGAGCTTGGCATGGGATCTTCGAGGCTTGGGTTCCTGGAGCTTGGCCTGGGATCTTCGAGGCTTGGGTTCCTGGAGCTTGGCTTGGGATCTTCGAGGCTAGGGTTCCTGGATCTTGGCTTGGGATCTTCGAGGCTTGGGTTCCTGGAGCCTGGCTTGAGATCATCGAGGCTTGGGATCCAGGAGCTTGGCTTGGGATCTTCGATGCTTGGGTTCGTGGAGCTTGGCTTGGGATCTTCGAGGCTTGGGTTCCTGGAGCTTGGCTTGGGATCTTTGAGGCTTGGGTTTGTGGAGCTTAGCTTGGGATCTTCGAGGCTTGGGTTCCTGGAGCTTGGCCTGGGATCTTCGAGGCTTGGGTTCCTGGAGCTTGGCTTGGGATCTTCGAGGCTAGGGTTCCTGGATCTTGGCTTGGGATCTTCGAGGCTTGGGTTCCTGGAGCCTGGCTTGAGATCATCGAGGCTTGGGATCCAGGAGCTTGGCTTGGGATCTTCGATGCTTGGGTTCGTGGAGCTTCGCTTGGGATCTTCGAGGCTTGGATTCCTGGAGCTTGCCTTGGGATCTTCGAGAGTTGGGTTCCTGGAGCTTGGCTTGGGATCTTTCAGGCTTGGGTTCCTGGAGCTTGGCTTGGGACGGTCAAGGCTTGGGTTCCTGGAGCTTGGCTTGGGATTTTCGAGGCTTGGGTTCCTGGAGCTTGGCTTGGAATCTTCGAAGCTTGAGTTCCTGGATCTTGGCTTGGGATGTTTGAGGCTTGGGTTCTTCCAGGCTTGGGTTCCTGGAGCTTGGCTTGGGATCTTCGAGGCTTGGGTTCCTGGAGCTTGGCTTGGGATCTTCGAGGCTTGGGTTCCTGGAGCTTGGCCTGGGATCTTCGAGGCTTGGGATCCTGGAAATTGGCTTGGGATCTTCGAGGCTTGGGTTCCTGGAGCTTAGCTTGGCATCCTGGAGCTTGGCTTGGGATCTTCGAGGCTTGCGTTCCTGGAGCTTAGCTTGGGATCTTCGAGGCTTGGGTTCCTGGAGCTTGGCATGGGATCTTCGAGGCTTGGGTTCCTGGA
Organism: Mobula birostris; assembly: GCF_030028105.1. Taxonomy (NCBI): domain Eukaryota; kingdom Metazoa; phylum Chordata; class Chondrichthyes; order Myliobatiformes; family Myliobatidae; genus Mobula; species Mobula birostris. The sequence goes on from NW_027275443.1 coordinate 22,951, forward strand.
GCTTGGCCTGGGATCTTCGAGGCTTGGGTTCCTGGAGCTTGGCTTGGGATCTTCGAGGCTAGGGTTCCTGGATCTTGGCTTGGGATCTTCGAGGCTTGGGTTCCTGGAGCCTGGCTTGAGATCATCGAGGCTTGGGATCCAGCAGCTTGGCTTGGGATCTTCGATGCTTGGGTTCGTGGAGCTTGGCTTGGGATCTTCGAGGCTTGGGTTCCTGGAGCTTGGCTTGGGATCTTTGCGGCTTGGGTTTGTGGAGCTTAGCTTGGGATCTTCGAGGCTTGGGTTCCTGGAGCTTGGCTTGGGATCTTCGAGGCTAGGGTTCCTGGATCTTGGCTTGGAATCTTCGAGGCTTGGGTTCCTGGAGCCTGGCTTGAGATCATCGAGGCTTGGGATCCAGGAGCTTGGCTTGGGATCTTCGATGCTTGGCTTCGTGGAGCTTGGCTTGGGATCTTCGAGGCTTGGGTTCCTGGAGCTTGGCTTGAGATTTTTGAGGCTTGGGTTCTTCCAGGCTTGGATTCCTGGAGCTTGCCTTGGGATCTTCGAGAGTTGGGTTCCTGGAGCTTGGCTTGGGATCTTTCAGGCTTGGGTTCCTGGAGCTTGGCTTGGGACCGTCAAGGTTTGGGTTCCTGGAGCTTGACTTGGGATCTCCGAAGCTTGGGTTGCTGCAGCTTGGCTTGGGATCTTCGAGGCTTGCGTTCCTGGAGCTTGGCTTGGGATCTTCGAGGCTTGGGTTCGTGGAGCTTTGCTTGGGATCTTCGAGGCTTGGGTTCGTGGAGCTTGCCTTGGGATCTTCGAGACTTGGGTTCCTGGAGCTTGGCTTGGGATCTTTCAGGCTTGGGTTCCTGGAGCTTGGCTTGGGACCGTCAAGGCTTGGGTTCCTGGAGCTTGGCTTGGGATTTTCGAGGCTAGGTTTCCTGGAGCTTGGCCTGGAATCTTCGAAGCTTGGGTTCCTGGATCTTGGCTTGGGATGTTTGAGGCTTGGGTTCTTCAAGGCTTGGGTTCCTGGAGCTTGGCTTGGGATCTTCGAGGCTTGGGTTCCTGGAGCTTGGCTTGGGATCTTCGAGGCTTGGGTTCCTGGAGCTTGGCCTGGGATCTTCGAGGCTTGGGATCCTGGAAATTGGCTTGGGATCTTCGAGGCTTGGGTTCCTGGAGCATAGCTTGGGATCCTGGAGCTTGGCTTGGGATCTTCGAGGCTTGGGTTCCTGGAGCTTGGCCTGGGATCTTCGAGGCTTGGGATCCTGGAAATTGGCTTGGGATCTTCGAGGCTTGGGTTCCTGGAGCTTAGCTTGGGATCCTGGAGATTGGCTTGGGATCTTCGAGGCTTGTGTTCCTGGAGCTTAGCTTGGTATCTTCGAGGCTTGGGTTCCTGGAGCTTGGCATGGGATCTTCGAGGCTTGGGTTCCTGGGGCTTGGCCTGGGATCTTCGAGGCTTGGGTTCCTGGAGCTTGGCTTGGGATCTTCGAGGCTAGGGTTCCTGGATCTTGGCTTGGGATCTTCGAGGCTTGGGTTCCTGGAGCCTGGCTTGAGATCATCGAGGCTTGGGATCCAGGAGCTTGGCTTGGGATCTTCGATGCTTGGGTTCGTGGAGCTTGGCTTGGGATCTTCGAGGCTTGGGTTCCTGGAGCTTGGCTTGGGATCTTAGAGGCTTGGGTTCCTGGAGCTTGGCTTGGGATCTTCGAGGCTAGGGTTCCTGGATCTTGGCTTGGGATCTTCGAGGCTTGGGTTCCTGCAGCCTGGCTTGAGATCATCGAGGCTTGGGATCCAGGAGCTTGGCTTGGGATCTTCGATGCTTGGGTTCGTGGAGCTTGGCTTGGGATCTTCGAGGCTTGGGTTCCTGGAGCTTGGCTTGGGATTTTTGAGGCTTGGGTTCTTCCAGGCTTGGATTCCTGGAGCTTGCCTTGGGATCTTCGAGGCTTGGGTTCCTGCAGCCTGGCTTGAGATCATCGAGGCTTGGGATCCAGGAGCTTGGCTTGGGATCTTCGATGCTTGGGTTCGTGGAGCTTGGCTTGGGATCTTCGAGGCTTGGGTTCCTGGAGCTTGGCTTGGGATTTTTGAGGCTTGGGTTCTTCCAGGCTTGGATTCCTGGAGCTTGCCTTGGGATCTTCGAGAGTTGGGTTCCTGGAGCTTGGCTTGGGATCTTTCAGGCTTGGGTTCCTGGAGCTTGGCTTGGGACCGTCAAGGTTTGGGTTCCTGGAGCTTGACTTGGGATCTCCGAAGCTTGGCTGCTGCAGCTTGGCTTGGGATCTTCGAGGCTTGCGTTCCTGGAGCTTAGCTTGGGATCTTCGAGGCTTGGGTTCCTGGAGCTTGGCTTGGGATCTTCGAGGCTTGGGTTCCTGGAGCTTGGCTTGGGATCTTCGAGACTTGGGTTCCTGGAGCTTGGATTGGGATCTTCGAGGCTTGGGTTCCTGGAGCTTTGCTTGGGATATTCGAAGCTTGGGTTCCCGGAGCTTGGCTTGGGATCTTCGAGGCTTGGGTTCCTGGAGCTTGGCTTGTGATCTTCGAGGCTTGGGTTCCTGGAGCTTGGCTTGGGATCTTCAAGGTTTGGGTTCCTGGAGCTTGGCTTGGGATCTTCGACGCTTGGGTTCCTGGAACTTGGCTTGGGATCCTGGAGCTTGGCTTGGGATCTTCGAGGCTTGGGTTCGTGGAGCTTTGCTTGGGATCTTCGAGGCTTGGGTTCCTGAGCTTGCCTTGGGATCTTCGAGACTTGGGCTCCTGGAGCTTGGTTTGGGATCTTTCAGGCTTGGGTTCCTGGAGCTTGGCTTGGGACCGTCAAGGCTTGGGTTCCTGGAGCTTGGCTTGGGATTTTCGAGGCTTGGGTTCCTGGAGCTTGGCCTGGAATCTTCGAAGCTTGGGTTCCTGGATCTTGGCTTGGGATTTTTGAGGCTTGGGTTCTTCCAGGCTTGGATTCCTGGAGCTTGCCTTGGGATCTTCGAGAGTTGGGTTCCTGGAGCTTGGCTAGGGATCTTTCAGGCTTGGGTTCCTTGAGCTTGGCTTGGGACCGTCAAGGTTTGGGTTCCTGGAGCTTGACTTGGGATCTTTGAAGCTTGGGTTGCTGCAGCTTGGCTTGGGATCTTCGAGGCTTGCGTTCCTGGAGCTTAGCTTGGGATCTTCGAGGCTTGGGTTCCTGGAGCTTGGCTTGGGATCTTCGAGGCTTAGGTTCGTGGAGCTTGGCTTGGGATCTTCGAGGCTTGGGTTCCTGGAGCTTGGCTTGGGATCTTTGAGGCTTGGGTTTGTGAAGCTTAGCTTGGGATCTTCGAGGCTTGGGTTCCTGGAGCTTGGCCTGGGATCTTCGAGGCTTGGGTTCCTGGAGCTTGGCTTGGTATCTTCGAGGCTAGGGTTCCTGGATCTTGGCTTGGGATCTTCGAGGCTTGGGTTCCTGGAGCCTGGCTTGAGATCATCGAGGCTTGGGATCCAGGAGCTTGGCTTGGGATCTTCGATGCTTGGGTTCGTGGAGCTTGGCTTGGGATCTTCGAGGCTTGGGTTCCTGGAGCTTGGCTTGGGATTTTTGAGGCTTGGGTTCTTCCAGGCTTGGATTCCTGGAGCTTGCCTTAGGATCTTCGAGAGTTGGGTTCCTGGAGCTTGGCTAGGGATCTTTCAGTTTTGGGTTCCTGGAGCTTGGCTTGGGACCGTCAAGGTTTGGGTTCCTGGAGCTTGACTTGGGATCTTTGAAGCTTGGGTTGCTGCAGCTTGGCTTGGGATCTTCGAGGCTTGCGTTCCTGGAGCTTAGCTTGGGATCTTCGAGGCTTGGGTTCCTGGAGCTTGGCTTGGGATCTTCGAGGCTTAGGTTCGTGGAGCTTGGCTTGGGATCTTCGAGGCTTGGGTTCCTGGAGCTTGGCTTTGGATCTTTGAGGCTTGGGTTTGTGAAGCTTAGCTTGGGATCTTCGAGGCTTGGGTTCCTGGAGCTTGGCCTGGGATCTTCGAGGCTTGGGTTCCTGGAGCTTGGCTTGGTATCTTCGAGGCTAGGGTTCCTGGATCTTGGCTTGGGATCTTCGAGGCTTGGGTTCCTGGAGCCTGGCTTGAGATCATCGAGGCTTGGGATCCAGGAGCTTGGCTTGGGATCTTCGATGCTTGGGTTCGTGGAGCTTGGCTTGGGATCTTCGAGGCTTGGGTTCCTGGAGCTTGGCTTGGGATTTTTGAGGCTTGGGTTCTTCCAGGCTTGGATTCCTGGAGCTTGCCTTAGGATCTTCGAGAGTTGGGTTCCTGGAGCTTGGCTAGGGATCTTTCAGTTTTGGGTTCCTGGAGCTTGGCTTGGGACCGTCAAGGTTTGGGTTCCTGGAGCTTGACTTGGGATCTTTGAAGCTTGGGTTGCTGCAGCTTGGCTTGGGATCTTCGAGGCTTGCGTTCCTGGAGCTTAGCTTGGGATCTTCGAGGCTTGGGTTCCTGGAGCTTGGCTTGGGATCTTCGAGGCATGGGTTCGTGGAGCTTGGCTTGGGATCTTTGAGGCTTGGGTTTTTGGAGCTTAGCTTGGGATCTTCGAGGATTGGGTTCCTGGAGCTTGGCTTGGGATCTTCGAGACTTGGGTTCCTGGAGCTTGGCTTGGGATCTTCGAGGCTTGGGTTCCTGGAGCTTGGATTGGGATCTTCGAGGCTTGGGTTCCTGGAGCTTTGCTTGGGATATTCGAAGCTTGGGTTCCCGGAGCTTGGCTTGGGATCTTCGAGGCTTGGGTTCCTGGAGCTTGGCTTGGGAACTTCGAGGCTTGGGTTCCTGGAGCTTGGCTTGGGATCCTGGAGATTGGCTTGGGATTTTCGAGGCTTGCGTTCCTGGAGCTTAGCTTGGGATCTTCGAGACTTGGGTTCCTGGAGCTTGGCTTGGGATCTTCGAGGCTTGGGTTCCTGGAGCTTGGTCTGGTATCTTCGAGGCTTGGGTTCCTGGAGCTTGGCTTGGGATATTCGAGGCTTGGGTTTGTGGAGCTTGGCTTGGGATCTCCGAGGCTTGGGTTCTTGGAGCCTGGCTTGGGATCTTCGAGGCTTGAGTTCCTGGAGCTTGGCTTGGGATCTTTGAGGCTTGGGTTCTTCCAGGCTTGGGTTCCTGGAGCTTGGCTTGGGATCTTCAAGGTTTGGGTTCCTGGAGCTTGGCTTGGGATCCTGGAGCTTGGCTTGGGATCTTCGAGGCTTGGGTTCGTGGAGCTTTGCTTGGGATCTTCGAGGCTTGTGTTCCTGGAGCTTGCCTTGGGTTCTTCGAGACTTGGGTTCCTGGAGGTTGGCTTGTGATCTTTCAGGCTTGGGTTCCTGGAGCTTGGCTTGGGACCGTCAAGTCTTGGGTTCCTGGAGCTTGGCTTGGGATTTTCGAGGCTTGGGTTCCTGGAGCTTGGCTTGGAATTTTCGAAACTTGGGTTCCTGGATCTTGGCTTGGGATGTTTGAGGATTGGGTTCTTCCAGGCTTGAGTTCCTGGAGCTTGGCTTGGGATCTTCGAGGCTTGGGTTCCTGGAGCTTGGCTTGGGATCTTCGAGGCATGGGTTCGTGGAGCTTGGCTTGGGATCTTTGAGGCTTGGGTTTTTGGAGCTTAGCTTGGGATCTTCGAGGCTTGGGTTCCTGGAGCTTGGCTTGGGATCTTCGAGACTTGGGTTCCTGGAGCTTGGCTTGGGATCTTCGAGGCTTGGGTTCCTGGAGCTTGGATTGGGATCTTCGAGGCTTGGGTTCCTGGAGCTTTGCTTGGGATATTCGAAGCTTGGGTTCCCGGAGCTTGGCTTGGGATCTTCGAGGCTTGGGTTCCTGGAGCTTGGCTTGGGAACTTCGAGGCTTGGGTTCCTGGAGCTTGGCTTGGGATCCTGGAGATTGGGTTGGGATTTTCGAGGCTTGCGTTCCTGGAGCTTAGCTTGGGATCTTCGAGACTTGGGTTCCTGGAGCTTGGCTTGGGATCTTCGAGGCTTGGGTTCCTGGAGCTTGGCCTGGGATCTTCGAGGCTTGGGTTCCTGGAGCTTGGCTTGGGATATTCGAGGCTTGGGTTTGTGGAGCTTGTCTTGGGATCTCCGAGGCTTGGGTTCTTGTAGCCTGGCTTGGGATCTTCGAGGCTTGAGTTCCTGGAGCTTGGCTTGGGATCTTTGAGGCTTGGGTTCTTCCAGGCTTGGGTTCCTGGAGCTTGGCTTGGGATCTTCAAGGTTTGGGTTCCTGGAGCTTGGCTTGGGATCCTGGAGCTTGGCTTGGGACCGTCAAGGCTTGGGTTCCTGGAGCTTGGCTTGGGATTTTCGAGGCTAGGTTTCCTGGAGCTTGGCCTGGAATCTTCGAAGCTTGGGTTCCTGGATCTTGGCTTGGGATGTTTGAGGCTTGGGTTCTTCAAGGCTTGGGTTCCTGGAGCTTGGCTTGGGATCTTCGAGGCTTGGGTTCCTGGAGCTTGGCTTGGGATCTTCGAGGCTTGGGTTCCTGGAGCTTGGCCTGGGATCTTCGAGGCTTGGGATCCTGGAAATTGGCTTGGGATCTTCGAGGCTTGGGTTCCTGGAGCATAGCTTGGGATCCTGGAGCTTGGCTTGGGATCTTCGAGGCTTGGGTTCCTGGAGCTTGGCCTGGGATCTTCGAGGCTTGGGATCCTGGAAATTGGCTTGGGATCTTCGAGGCTTGGGTTCCTGGAGCTTAGCTTGGGATCCTGGAGATTGGCTTGGGATCTTCGAGGCTTGTGTTCCTGGAGCTTAGCTTGGTATCTTCGAGGCTTGGGTTCCTGGAGCTTGGCATGGGATCTTCGAGGCTTGGGTTCCTGGGGCTTGGCCTGGGATCTTCGAGGCTTGGGTTCCTGGAGCTTGGCTTGGGATCTTCGAGGCTAGGGTTCCTGGATCTTGGCTTGGGATCTTCGAGGCTTGGGTTCCTGGAGCCTGGCTTGAGATCATCGAGGCTTGGGATCCAGGAGCTTGGCTTGGGATCTTCGATGCTTGGGTTCGTGGAGCTTGGCTTGGGATCTTCGAGGCTTGGGTTCCTGGAGCTTGGCTTGGGATCTTAGAGGCTTGGGTTCCTGGAGCTTGGCTTGGGATCTTCGAGGCTAGGGTTCCTGGATCTTGGCTTGGGATCTTCGAGGCTTGGGTTCCTGCAGCCTGGCTTGAGATCATCGAGGCTTGGGATCCAGGAGCTTGGCTTGGGATCTTCGATGCTTGGGTTCGTGGAGCTTGGCTTGGGATCTTCGAGGCTTGGGTTCCTGGAGCTTGGCTTGGGATTTTTGAGGCTTGGGTTCTTCCAGGCTTGGATTCCTGGAGCTTGCCTTGGGATCTTCGAGGCTTGGGTTCCTGCAGCCTGGCTTGAGATCATCGAGGCTTGGGATCCAGGAGCTTGGCTTGGGATCTTCGATGCTTGGGTTCGTGGAGCTTGGCTTGGGATCTTCGAGGCTTGGGTTCCTGGAGCTTGGCTTGGGATTTTTGAGGCTTGGGTTCTTCCAGGCTTGGATTCCTGGAGCTTGCCTTGGGATCTTCGAGAGTTGGGTTCCTGGAGCTTGGCTTGGGATCTTTCAGGCTTGGGTTCCTGGAGCTTGGCTTGGGACCGTCAAGGTTTGGGTTCCTGGAGCTTGACTTGGGATCTCCGAAGCTTGGCTGCTGCAGCTTGGCTTGGGATCTTCGAGGCTTGCGTTCCTGGAGCTTAGCTTGGGATCTTCGAGGCTTGGGTTCCTGGAGCTTGGCTTGGGATCTTCGAGGCTTGGGTTCCTGGAGCTTGGCTTGGGATCTTCGAGACTTGGGTTCCTGGAGCTTGGATTGGGATCTTCGAGGCTTGGGTTCCTGGAGCTTTGCTTGGGATATTCGAAGCTTGGGTTCCCGGAGCTTGGCTTGGGATCTTCGAGGCTTGGGTTCCTGGAGCTTGGCTTGTGATCTTCGAGGCTTGGGTTCCTGGAGCTTGGCTTGGGATCTTCAAGGTTTGGGTTCCTGGAGCTTGGCTTGGGATCTTCGACGCTTGGGTTCCTGGAACTTGGCTTGGGATCCTGGAGCTTGGCTTGGGATCTTCGAGGCTTGGGTTCGTGGAGCTTTGCTTGGGATCTTCGAGGCTTGGGTTCCTGAGCTTGCCTTGGGATCTTCGAGACTTGGGCTCCTGGAGCTTGGTTTGGGATCTTTCAGGCTTGGGTTCCTGGAGCTTGGCTTGGGACCGTCAAGGCTTGGGTTCCTGGAGCTTGGCTTGGGATTTTCGAGGCTTGGGTTCCTGGAGCTTGGCCTGGAATCTTCGAAGCTTGGGTTCCTGGATCTTGGCTTGGGATTTTTGAGGCTTGGGTTCTTCCAGGCTTGGATTCCTGGAGCTTGCCTTGGGATCTTCGAGAGTTGGGTTCCTGGAGCTTGGCTAGGGATCTTTCAGGCTTGGGTTCCTTGAGCTTGGCTTGGGACCGTCAAGGTTTGGGTTCCTGGAGCTTGACTTGGGATCTTTGAAGCTTGGGTTGCTGCAGCTTGGCTTGGGATCTTCGAGGCTTGCGTTCCTGGAGCTTAGCTTGGGATCTTCGAGGCTTGGGTTCCTGGAGCTTGGCTTGGGATCTTCGAGGCTTAGGTTCGTGGAGCTTGGCTTGGGATCTTCGAGGCTTGGGTTCCTGGAGCTTGGCTTGGGATCTTTGAGGCTTGGGTTTGTGAAGCTTAGCTTGGGATCTTCGAGGCTTGGGTTCCTGGAGCTTGGCCTGGGATCTTCGAGGCTTGGGTTCCTGGAGCTTGGCTTGGTATCTTCGAGGCTAGGGTTCCTGGATCTTGGCTTGGGATCTTCGAGGCTTGGGTTCCTGGAGCCTGGCTTGAGATCATCGAGGCTTGGGATCCAGGAGCTTGGCTTGGGATCTTCGATGCTTGGGTTCGTGGAGCTTGGCTTGGGATCTTCGAGGCTTGGGTTCCTGGAGCTTGGCTTGGGATTTTTGAGGGTTGGGTTCTTCCAGGCTTGGATTCCTGGAGCTTGCCTTAGGATCTTCGAGAGTTGGGTTCCTGGAGCTTGGCTAGGGATCTTTCAGTTTTGGGTTCCTGGAGCTTGGCTTGGGACCGTCAAGGTTTGGGTTCCTGGAGCTTGACTTGGGATCTTTGAAGCTTGGGTTGCTGCAGCTTGGCTTGGGATCTTCGAGGCTTGCGTTCCTGGAGCTTAGCTTGGGATCTTCGAGGCTTGGGTTCCTGGAGCTTGGCTTGGGATCTTCGAGGCTTAGGTTCGTGGAGCTTGGCTTGGGATCTTCGAGGCTTGGGTTCCTGGAGCTTGGCTTGGGATCTTTGAGGCTTGGGTTTGTGAAGCTTAGCTTGGGATCTTCGAGGCTTGGGTTCCTGGAGCTTGGCCAGGGATCTTCGAGGCTTGGGTTCCTGGAGCTTGGCTTGGTATCTTCGAGGCTAGGGTTCCTGGATCTTGGCTTGGGATCTTCGAGGCTTGGGTTCCTGGAGCCTGGCTTGAGATCATCGAGGCTTGGGATCCAGGAGCTTGGCTTGGGATCTTCGATGCTTGGGTTCGTGGAGCTTGGCTTGGGATCTTCGAGGCTTGGGTTCCTGGAGCTTGGCTTGGGATTTTTGAGGCTTGGGTTCTTCCAGGCTTGGATTCCTGGAGCTTGCCTTAGGATCTTCGAGAGTTGGGTTCCTGGAGCTTGGCTAGGGATCTTTCAGTTTTGGGTTCCTGGAGCTTGGCTTGGGACCGTCAAGGTTTGGGTTCCTGGAGCTTGACTTGGGATCTTTGAAGCTTGGGTTGCTGCAGCTTGGCTTGGGATCTTCGAGGCTTGCGTTCCTGGAGCTTAGCTTGGGATCTTCGAGGCTTGGGTTCCTGGAGCTTGGCTTGGGATCTTCGAGGCATGGGTTCGTGGAGCTTGGCTTGGGATCTTTGAGGCTTGGGTTTTTGGAGCTTAGCTTGGGATCTTCGAGGATTGGGTTCCTGGAGCTTGGCTTGGGATCTTCGAGACTTGGGTTCCTGGAGCTTGGCTTGGGATCTTCGAGGCTTGGGTTCCTGGAGCTTGGATTGGGATCTTCGAGGCTTGGGTTCCTGGAGCTTTGCTTGGGATATTCGAAGCTTGGGTTCCCGGAGCTTGGCTTGGGATCTTCGAGGCTTGGGTTCCTGGAGCTTGGCTTGGGAACTTCGAGGCTTGGGTTCCTGGAGCTTGGCTTGGGATCCTGGAGATTGGCTTGGGATTTTCGAGGCTTGCGTTCCTGGAGCTTAGCTTGGGATCTTCGAGACTTGGGTTCCTGGAGCTTGGCTTGGGATCTTCGAGGCTTGGGTTCCTGGAGCTTGGTCTGGGATCTTCGAGGCTTGGGTTCCTGGAGCTTGGCTTGCGATATTCGAGGCTTGGGTTTGTGGAGCTTGGCTTGGGATCTCCGAGGCATGGGTTCTTGGAGCCTGGCTTGGGATCTTCGAGGCTTGAGTTCCTGGAGCTTGGCTTGGGATCTTTGAGGCTTGGGTTCTTCCAGGCTTGGGTTCCTGGAGCTTGGCTTGGGATCTTCAAGGTTTGGGTTCCTGGAGCTTGGCTTGGGATCCTGGAGCTTCGCTTGGGATCTTCGAGGCTTGGGTTCGTGGAGCTTTGCTTGGGATCTTCGAGGCTTGTGTTCCTGGAGCTTGCCTTGGGTTCTTCGAGACTTGGGTTCCTGGAGGTTGGCTTGTGATCTTTCAGGCTTGGGTTCCTGGAGCTTGGCTTGGGACCGTCAAGTCTTGGGTTCCTGGAGCTTGGCTTGGGATTTTCGAGGCTTGGGTTCCTGGAGCTTGGCTTGGAATTTTCGAAACTTGGGTTCCTGGATCTTGGCTTGGGATGTTTGAGGATTGGGTTCTTCCAGGCTTGGGTTCCTGGAGCTTGGCTTGGGATCTTCGAGGCTTGGGTTCCTGGAGCTTGGCTTGGGATCTTCGAGGCATGGGTTCGTGGAGCTTGGCTTGGGATCTTTGAGGCTTGGGTTTTTGGAGCTTAGCTTGGGATCTTCGAGGCTTGGGTTCCTGGAGCTTGGCTTGGGATCTTCGAGACTTGGGTTCCTGGAGCTTGGCTTGGGATCTTCGAGGCTTGGGTTCCTGGAGCTTGGATTGGGATCTTCGAGGCTTGGGTTCCTGGAGCTTTGCTTGGGATATTCGAAGCTTGGGTTCCCGGAGCTTGGCTTGGGATCTTCGAGGCTTGGGTTCCTGGAGCTTGGCTTGGGAACTTCGAGGCTTGGGTTCCTGGAGCTTGGCTTGGGATCCTGGAGATTGGCTTGGGATTTTCGAGGCTTGCGTTCCTGGAGCTTAGCTTGGGATCTTCGAGACTTGGGTTCCTGGAGCTTGGCTTGGGATCTTCGAGGCTTGGGTTCCTGGAGCTTGGCCTGGGATCTTCGAGGCTTGGGTTCCTGGAGCTTGGCTTGGGATATTCGAGGCTTGGGTTTGTGGAGCTTGTCTTGGGATCTCCGAGGCTTGGGTTCTTGTAGCCTGGCTTGGGATCTTCGAGGCTTGAGTTCCTGGAGCTTGGCTTGGGATCTTTGAGGCTTGGGTTCTTCCAGGCTTGGGTTCCTGGAGCTTGGCTTGGGATCTTCAAGGTTTGGGTTCCTGGAGCTTGGCTTGGGATCCTGGAGCTTGGCTTGGGATCTTCGAGGCTTGGGTTCGTGGAGCTTTGCTTGGGATCTTCGAGGCTTGTGTTCCTGGAGCTTGCCTTGGGTTCTTCGAGACTTGGGTTCCTGGAGGTTGGCTTGGGATCTTTCAGGCTTGGGTTCCTGGAGCTTGGCATGGGACCGTCAAGACTTGGGTTCCTGGAGCTTGGCTTGGGATTTTCGAGGCTTGGGTTCCTGGAGCTTGGCTTGGAATTTTCGAAACTTGGGTTCCTGGATCTTGGCTTGGGATGTTTGAGGATTGGGTTCTTCCAGGCTTGGGTTCCTGGAGCTTGGCTTGGGATCTTCGAGGCTTGGGTTCCTGGAGCTTGGCTTGGGATCTTCGTGGCTTGGGTTCCTGGAGCTTGGCCTGGGATCTTCGAGGCTTGGGATCCTGGAGATTGGCTTGGGAACTTCGAGGCTTGGGTTCCTGGAGCTTAGCTTGGGATCCTGGAGCTTGGCTTGGGATCTTCGAGGCTTGCGTTCCTGGAGCTTAGCTTGGGATCTTCGAGGCTTGGGTTCCTGGAGCTTGGCATGGGATCTTCGAGGCTTGGGTTCCTGGAGCTTGGCCTGGGATCTTCGACGCTTGGGTTCCTGGAGCGTGGCTTAGGATCTTCGAGGCTAGGGTTCCTGGATCTTGGCTTGAGATCTGCGAGGCTTGGGTTCCTGGAGCCTGGCTTGAGATCATCGAGGCTTGGGTTCGTGGAGCTTGGCTTGGGATCTTCGAGGCTTGGGTTCCTGGAGCTTGGCTTGAGATTTTTGAGGCATGGGTTCTTCCAGGCTTGGATTCCTGGAGCTTGCCTTGGGATCTTCGAGAGTTGGGTTCCTGGAGCATGGCCTGGGATCTTTCAGGCTTGGGTTCCTGGAGCTTGGCTTGGGACCGTCAAGGTTTGGGTTCCTGGAGCTTGACTTGGGATCTCCGAAGCTTGGGTTGCTGCAGCTTGGCTTGGGATCTTCGAGGCTTGCGTTCCTGGAGCTTGGCTTGGGATCTTCGAGGCTTGTGTTCGTGGAGCTTTGCTTGGGATCTTCGAGGCTTGGGTTCGTGGAGCTTGCATTGGGATCTTCGAGACTTGGGTTCCTGGAGCTTGGCTTGGGATCTTTCAGGCTTGGGTTCCTGGAGCTTGGCTTGGGACCGTTAAGGCTTGGGTTCCTGGAGCTTGGCTTGGGATTTTCGAGGCTAGGGTTCCTGGAGCTTGGCCTGGAATCTTCGAAGCTTGGGTTCCTGGATCTTGGCTTGGGATGTTTGAGGCTTGGGTTCTTCAAGGCTTGGGTTCCTGGAGCTTGGCTTGGGATCTTCGAGGCTTGGGTTCCTGGAGCTTGGCTTGGGATCTTCGAGGCTTGGGTTCCTGGAGCTTGGCCAGGGATCTTCGAGGCTTGGGATCCTGGAAATTGCCTTGGGATCTTCGAGGCTTGGGTTCCTGGAGCATAGCTTGGGATCCTGGAGCTTGGCTTGGGATCTTCGAGGCTTGGGTTCCTGGAGCTTGGCCTGGGATCTTCGAGGCTTGGGATCCTGGAAATTGGCTTGGGATCTTCGAGGCTTGGGTTCCTGGAGCTTAGCTTGGGATCTTCGAGGCTTGGGTTCCTGCAGCTTGGCATGGGATCTTCGAGGCTTGGGTTCCTGGATCTTGGCCTGGGATCTTCGAGGCTTGGGTTCCTGGAGCTTGGCTTGGGATCTTCGAGGCTAGGGTTCCTGGATCTTGGCTTGGGATCTTGGAGGCTTGGGTTCCTGGAGCCTGGCTTGAGATCATCGAGGCTTGGCATCCAGGAGCTTGGCTTGGGATCTTGGATGCTTGGGTTCGTGGAGCTTGGCTTGGGATCTTCGAGGCTTGGGTTCCTGGAGCTTGGCTTGGGATCTTTGAGGCTTGAGTTTGTGGAGCTTAGCTTGGGATCTTCGAGGCTTGGGTTCCTGGAGCTTGGCCTGGGATCTTAGAGGCTTGGGTTCCTGGAGCTTGGCTTGGGAACTTCGAGGCTGGGGTTCCTGGATCTTGGCTTGGGATCTTCGAGGCTTGGGTTCCTGGAGCCTGGCTTGAGATCATCGAGGCTTGGGATCCAGGAGCTTGGCTTGGGATCTTCGATGCTTGGGTTCGTGGAGCTTGGCTTGGGATCTTCGAGGCTTGGGTTCCTGGAGCTTGGCTTGGGATTTTTGAGGCTTGGGTTCGTGGAGCTTGGCTTGGGATCTTCGAGGCTTGGGTTCCTGGAGCTTGGCTTGGGATCTTTGAGGCTTGGGTTTGTGGAGCTTAGCTTGGGATCTTCGAGGCTTGGGTTCCTGGAGCTTGGCCTGGGATCTTCGAGGCTTGGGATCCTGGAAATTGGCTTGGGATCTTCGAGGCTTGGGTTCCTGGAGCATAGCTTGGGATCCTGGAGCTTGGCTTGGGATCTTCGAGGCTTGGGTTCCTGGAGCTTGGCCTGGGATCTTCGAGGCTTGGGATCCTGGAAATTGGCTTGGGATCTTCGAGGCTAGGGTTCGTGGATCTTGGCTTGGGATCTTCGAGGCTTGGGTTCCTGGAGCCTGGCTTGAGATCATCGAGGCTTGGGATCCAGGAGCTTGGCTTGGGATCTTCGATGCTTGGGTTCGTGGAGCTTGGCTTGGGATCTTCGAGGCTTGGGTTCCTGGAGCTTGGCTTGGGATTTTTGAGGCTCGGGTTCTTCCAGGCTTGGATTCCTGGAGCTTGCCTTGGGATCTTCGAGGCTTGGGTTCCTGGAGCTTGGCTTGGGATATTCGAGGCTTGGGTTTGTGGAGCTTGGTTTGGGATCTTCGAGGCTTGGGTTCCTGGAGCTTAGCTTGGGATCCTGGAGCTTGGCTTGGGATCTTCGAGGCTTGCGTTCCTGGGGCTTAGCTTGGGATCTTCGAGGCTTGGGTTCCTGGAGCTTGGCATGGGATCTTCGAGGCTTGGGTTCCTGGAGCTTGGCCTGGGATCTTCGAGGCTTGGGTTCCTGGAGCTTCGCTTGGGATCTTCGAGGCTAGGGTTCCTGGATCTTGGCTTGGGATCTTCGAGGCTTGGGTTCCTGGAGCCTGGCTTGAGATCATCGAGGCTTGGGATCCAGGAGCTTGGCTTGGGATCTTCGATGCTTGGGTTCGTGGAGCTTGGCTTGGGATCTTCGAGGCTTGGGTTCCTGGAGCTTGGCTTGGGATCTTTGAGGCTTGGGTTTGTGGAGCTTAGCTTGGGATCTTCGAGGCTTGGGTTCCTGGAGCTTGGCCTGGGATCTTCGAGGCTTGGGTTCCTGGATCTTGGCTTGGGATCTTCGATGCTTGGGTTCCTGGAGCCTGGCTTGAGATCATCGAGGCTTGGGATCCAGGAGCTTGGCTTGGGATCTTCGATACTTGGGTTCCTGGATCTTGGCTTGGGATGTTTGAGGCTTGGGTTCTTCAAGGCTTGGGTTCCTGGAGCTTGGCTTGGGATCTTCGAGGCTTGGGTTCCTGGAGCTTGGCTTGGGATCTTCGAGGCTTGGGTTCCTGGAGCTTGGCCTGGGATCTTCGAGGCTTGGGATCCTGGAAATTGGCTTGGGATCTTCGAGGCTTGGGTTCCTGGAGCTTAGCTTGGGATCCTGGAGCTTGGCTTGGGATCTTCGAGGCTTGCGTTCCTGGAGCTTAGCTTGGTATCTTCGAGGCTTGGTTTCCTGGAGCTTGGCTTGGGATCTTTGAGGCTTGGGTTTGTGGAGCTTAGTTTGGGATCTTCGAGGCTTGGGTTCCTGGAGCTTGGCCTGGGATCTTAGAGGCTTGGGTTCCTGGAGCTTGGCTTGGGATATTCGAGGCTAGGGTTCCTGGATCTTGGCTTGGGATCTTCGAGGCTTGGGTTCCTGGAGCCTGGCTTGAGATCATCGAGGCTTGGGATCCAGGAGCTTGGCTTGGGATCTTCGATGCTTGGGTTCGTGGAGCTTGGCTTGGGATCTTCGAGGCTTGGGTTCCTGGAGCTTGGCTTGGGATTTTTGAGGCTTGAGTTCTTCCAGGCTTGGATTCCTGGAGCTTGCCTTGGGATCTTCGAGAGTTGGGTTCCTGGAGCTTGGCTTGGGATCTTTCAGGCTTGGGTTCCTGGAGCTTGGTTTGGGACCGTCAAGGTTTGGGTTCCTGGAGCTTGACATGGGATCTCCGAAGCTTGGGTTGCTGGAGCTTGGCTTGGGATCTTCAGGGTTTGGGTTCATGGAGCTTGGCTTGGCATCTTCCAGGCTTGGGTTCCTGGAGCTTGGCTTGGGATCTTCGAGGCTTGGGATCCTGGAGTTTTCTTGGGATCTTCGAGGCTTGGGTTCGTGGAGCTTGGCTTGGGATCTTTGAGGCTTGGGTTCCTGGAGCTTGCCCTGGCATCTTCGAGAGTTGGGTTCCTGGAGCTTGCCTTGGGATCTTTCAGGCTTGGGTTCCTGGAGCTTGGCTTGGTACGGTCAAGGCTTGGGTTCCTGGAGCTTGGCTTGGGATCTTCGAGGCTTGGGTTCCTGCAGCTTGGCTTGGAATCTTCGAAGTTTGGGTTCCTGGAGCATGGCTTGGGATATTTGAGGCTTCGGTTCTTCCGGGCATGGGTTCCTGGAGCTTGCCTTGGGATCTCCGAGAGTTGGGTTTGTGGAGCTTGGCTTGGGATCTTTCAGGCTTGGGTTCCTGGAGCTTGGCTTGGGACCGTCAAGGTTTGGGTTCCTGGAGCTTGACTTGGGATCTTCGAGGCTTGTGTTGCTGCAGCTTGGCTTGGGATCTTCGAGGCTTGCGTTCCTGGAGCTTAGCTTGGGATCTTCGAGGCTTGGGTTCGTGGAGCTTGGCTTGGGATCTTTGAGGCTTGGGTTTTTGGAGCTTAGCTTGGGATCTTCGAGGCTTGAGTTCCTGGAGCTTGGCTTGGGATCATCGAGGCTTGGTTTCCTGGAGCTTGGCGTCGGATCTTCGAGGATTGGGTTCGTGGAGCTTGGCTTGGGATCTTCGAGGCTTGGGATCCTGGAGCTTTTCTTGGGATTTTCGAGGCTTGGGTTCGTGGAGCTTGGCTTGGGATCTTTGAGGCTTGGGTTCCTGGAGCTTGCCTTGGGATCTTCGAGAGTTGGGTTCCTGGAGCTTGCCTTGGGATCTTTCAGGCTTGGGTTCCTGGAGCTTGGCTTGGGACCGTCAAGGCTTGGGTTCCTGGAGCTTGGCTTCGGATCTTCGAGGCTTGGGTTCCTGCAGCTTGGCTTGGGATCTTCGAAGCTTGGGTTCCTGGAGCTTGGCTTGGGATATTTGAGGCTTGGGTTCTTCCAGGCTTGGGTTCCTGGAGCTTGGCTTGGGACCGTCAAGGTTTGGGGTCCTGGAGCTTGACTTGGGATCTTCCAGGCTTGGGTTCCTGGAGCTTGGCTTGGGATCTTCGAGGCTTGGGTTCGTGGAGCTTGGCTTGGGATCTTTGAGGCTTAGGTTTTTGGAGCTTAGCTTGGGATCTTCGAGGCTTGGGTTCCTGGAGCTTGGCTTGGGATCTTCGAGGCTTGGTTTCCTGGAGCTTGGCGTGGGATCTTCGACGCTTGGGTTCGTGGAGCTTGGCTTGGGATATTCGAGGCTTGGGTTCCTGGAGCTTGGCTTGGGATCTTTGAGGCTTGGGTTTGTGGAGCTTAGCTTGGGATCTTCGAGGCTTGGGTTCCTGGAGCTTGGCGTGGGACCTTCGAGGCTTGGGTTCGTGGAACTTGGCTTGGGATATTCGAGGATTGGGTTCCTGGAGCTTGGCTTGGGATCTTCGAGGCTTGGGTTTGTGGAGCTTGGATTGGGATCTTCGAGGCTTGGGTTCTTGGAGCTTGTCTTGGGATCTTCGAGACTTGAGTTCCTGGAGCTTGGCTTGGGATCTTTGAGACTTGCGTTCCTGGAGCTTGGCTTCGGACCGTCAAGGCTTGGGTTCCTGGAGCTTGGCTTGGGATCTTCGAGGCTTGGGTTCCTGGAGCTGGGCTTGGGAACTTCGAGGCTTGGGTTCCTGGAGCTTGGCTTGGGATCCTGGAGACTGGCTTGGGATTTTCGAGGCTTGCGTTCCTGGAGCTTAGCTTGGGATCTTCGAGACTTGGGTTCCTGGAGCTTGGCTAAGGATCTTCGAGGTTTGGGTTCCTGGAGCTTGGCCTGGGATCTTCGAGGCTTGGGTTCCTGGAGCTTGGCTTGGGATATTCGAGGCTAGAGTTTGTGGAGCTTGGCTTGGGATCTTCGAGGCTTGGGTTCGTGGAGCTTTGCTTGGGATTCTAGAGGCTTCGGTTCCAGGAGTTTGGCTTGGGATCTTTGAGGCTTGGGTTCCTGGAGCTTGCCTTGGGATCTTCGAGACTTGGGTTCCTGGAGCTTGGCTTGGGATCTTTCAACCTTGGGTTCCTGGAGCTTGGCTTGGGACGGTCAAGGCTTGGGTTCCTGGAGCTTGGCTTGGGATTTTCGAGGCTTGGGTTCCTGGAGCTTGGCTTGGAATCTTCGAAGCTTGGGTTCCTGGATCTTGGCTTGGGATGTTTGAGGCTCGGGTTCTTCCAGGCTTGGTTTCCTGGAGCTTGGCTTGGGATCTTCGAGGCTTGGGTTCCTGGAGCTTGGCTTGGGATCTTCGAGGCTTGGGTTCCTGGAGCTTGGCCTGGGATCTTCGAGGCTTGGGATCCTGGAAATTGGCTTGGGATCTTCGAGGCTTGGGTTCCTGGAGCTTAGCTTGGGATCCTGGAGCTTGGCTTGGGATCTTCGAGGCTAGCGTTCCTGGAGCTTAGCTTGGGATCTTCGAGGCTTGGGTTCCTGGAGCTTGGCATGGGATCTTCGAGGCTTGGGTTCCTGGAGCTTGGCCAGGGATCTTCGAGGCTTGGGTTCCTGGAGCTTGGCTTGGGATCTTCGAGGCTAGGGTTCCTGCATCTTGGCTTGGGATCTTCGAGGCTTGGGTTCCTGGAGCCTGGCTTGAGATCATCGAGGCTTGGGATCCAGGAGCTTGGCTTGGGATCTTCGATGCTTGGGTTCGTGGAGCTTGGCTTGGGATCTTCGAGGCTTGGGTTCCTGGAGCTTGGCTTGGGATCTTTGAGGCTTGGGTTTGTGGAGCTTAGCTTGGGATCTTCGAGGCTTGGGTTCCTGGAGCTTGGCCTGGGATCTTCGAGGCTTGGGTTCCTGGAGCTTGGCTTGGGATCTTCGAGGCTAGGGTTCCTGGATCTTGGCTTGGGATCTTCGAGGCTTGGGTTCCTGGAGCCTGGCTTGAGATCATCGAGGCTTGGGATCCAGGAGCTTGGCTTGGGATCTTCGATGCTTGGGTTCGTGGAGCTTGGCTTGGGATCTTCGAGGCTTGGGTTCCTGGAGCTTGGCTTGGGATTTTTGAGGCTTGGGTTCTTCCAGGCTTGGATTCCTGGAGCTTGCCTTGGGATCTTCGAGAGTTGGGTTCCTGGAGCTTGGCTTGGGATCCTTCAGGCTTGGGTTCCTGGAGCTTGGCTTGGGGCGGTCAAGGCTTGGGTTCCTGGAGCTTGGCTTGGGATTTTCGAGGCTTGGGTTCCTGGAGCTTGGCTTGGAATCTTCGAAGCTTGAGTTCCTGGATCTTGGCTTGGGATGTTTGAGGCTTGGGTTCTTCCAGGCTTGGGTTCCTGGAGCTTCGCTTGGGATCTTCGAGGCTTGGGTTCCTGGAGCTTGGCTTGGGATCTTCGAGGCTTGGGTTCCTGGAGCTTGGCCTGGGATCTTCGAGGCTTGGGATCCTGGAAATTGGCTTGGGATCTTCGAGGCTTGGGTTCCTGGAGCTTAGCTTGGCATCCTGGAGCTTGGCTTGGGATCTTCGAGGCTTGCGTTCCTGGAGCTTAGCTTGGGATCTTCGAGGCTTGGGTTCCTGGAGCTTGGCATGGGATCTTCGAGGCTTGGGTTCCTGGAGCTTGGCCTGGGATCTTCGAGGCTTGGGTTCCTGGAGCTTGGCTTGGGATCTTCGATGCTAGGGTTCCTGGATCTTGGCTTGGGATCTTCGATGCTTGGGTTCGTGGAGCTTGGCTTGGGATCTTCGAGGCTTGGGTTCCTGGAGCTTCGCTTGGGATCTTTAAGGCTTGGGTTTGTGGAGCTTAGCTTGGGATCTTCGAGGCTTGGGTTCCTGGAGCTTGGCCTGGGATCTTCGAGGCTTGGGTTCCTGGAGCTTGGCTTGGGATCTTTCAGGCTTGGGTTCCTGGAGCTTGGATTGGGACGGTCAAGGCTTGGGTTCCTGGAGCTTGGCTTGGGATTTTCGAGGCTTGGGTTCCTGGAGCTTGGCTTGGAATCTTCGAAGATTGGGTTCCTGGATCTTGGCTTGGGATGTTTGAGGCTTGGGTTCTTCCAGGCTTGGGTTCCTGGAGCTTGGCTTGGGATCTTCGAGGCTTGGGTTCCTGGAGCTTGGCTTGGGATCTTCGAGGCTTGGGTTCCTGGAGCTTGGCCTGGGATCTTCGAGGCTTGGGATCCTGGAAATTGGCTTGGGATCATCGAGGCTTGGGTTCCTGGAGCTTAGCTTGGGATCCTGGAGCTTGGCATGGGATCTTCGAGGCTTGCGTTCCTGGAGCTTAGCTTGGGATCTTCGAGGCTTGGGTTCCTGGAGCTTGGCATGGGATCTTCGAGGCTTGGGTTCCTGGAGCTTGGCCTGGGATCTTCGAGGCTTGGGTTCCTGGAGCTTGGCTTGGGATCTTCGAGGCTAGGGTTCCTGGATCTTGGCTTGGGATCTTCGAGGCTTGGGTTCCTGCAGCCTGGCTTGAGATCATCGAGGCTTGGGATCCAGGAGCTTGGCTTGGGATCTTCGATGCTTGGGTTCGTGGAGCTTGGCTTGGGATCTTCGAGGCTTGGGTTCCTGGAGCTTGGCTTGGGATCTTTGAGGCTTGGGTTTGTGGAGCTTAGCTTGGGATCTTCGAGGCTTGGGTTCCTGGAGCTTGGCCTGGGATCTTCGAGGCTTGGGTTCCTGGAGCTTGGCTTGGGATCTTCGAGGCTAGGGTTCCTGGATCTTGGCTTGGGATCTTCGAGACTTGGGTTCCTGGAGCCTGGCTTGAGATCATCGAGGCTTGGGATCCAGGAGCTTGGCTTGGGATCTTCGATGCTTGGGTTCGTGGAGCTTGGCTTGGGATCTTCGAGGCTTGGGTTCCTGGAGCTTGGCTTGGGATTTTTGAGGCTTGGGTTCTTCCAGGCTTGGATTCCTGGAGCTTGCCTTGGGATCTTCGAGAGTTGGGTTCCTGGAGCTTGGCTTGGGATCTTTCAGGCTTGGGTTCCTGGTGCTTGGCTTGGGACGGTCAAGGCTTGGGTTCCTGGAGCTTGGCTTGGAATCTTCGAAGCTTGAGTTCCTGGATCTTGGCTTGGGATGTTTGAGGCTTGGGTTCTTCCAGGCTTGGGTTCCTGGAGCTTGGCTTGGGATCTTCGAGGCTTGGGTTCCTGGAGCTTGGCTTGGGATCTTCGAGGCTTGGGTTCCTGGAGCTTGGCCTGGGATCTTCGAGGCTTGGGATCCTGGAAATTGGCTTGGGATCTTCGAGGCTTGGGTTCCTGGAGCTTAGCTTGGCATCCTGGAGCTTGGCTTGGGAACTTCGAGGCTTGCGTTCCTGGAGCTTAGCTTGGGATCTTCGAGGCTTGGGATCCAGGAGCTTGGCTTGGGATCTTCGATGCTTGGGTTCGTGGAGCTTGGCTTGGGATCTTCGAGGCTTGGGTTCCTGGAGCTTGGCTTGAGATTTTTGAGGCTTGGGTTCTTCCAGGCTTGGATTCCTGGAGCTTGCCTTGGGATCTTCGAGAGTTGGGTTCCTGGAGCTTGGCTTGGGATCTTTCAGGCTTGGGTTCCTGGAGCTTGGCTTGGGACCGTCAAGGTTTGGGTTCCTGGAGCTTGACTTGGGATCTCCGAAGCTTGGGTTGCAGCAGCTTGGCTTGGGATCTTCGAGGCTTGCGTTCCTGGAGCTTGGCTTGGGATCTTCGAGGCTTGGGTTCGTGGAGCTTTGCTTGGGATCTTCGAGGCTTGGGTTCGTGGAGCTTGCCTTGGGATCTTCGAGACTTGGGTTCCTGGAGTTTGGCTTGGGACCGTCAAGGCTTGGGTTCCTGGAGCTTGGCTTGGGATTTTCGAGGCTAGGGTTCCTGGAGCTTGGCCTGGAATCTTCGAAGCTTGGGTTCCTGGATCTTGGCTTGGGATGTTTGAGGCTTGGGTTCTTCAAGGCTTGGGTTCCTGGAGCTTGGCTTGGGATCTTCGAGGCTTGGGTTCCTGGAGCTTGGCTTGGGATCTTCGAGGCTTGGGTTCCTGGAGCTTGGCCTGGGATCTTCGAGGCTTGGGATCCTGGAAATTGGCTTGGGATCTTCGAGGCTTGGGTTCCTGGAGCATAGCTTGGGATCCTGGAGCTTGGCTTGGGATCTTCGAGGCTTGGGTTCCTGGAGCTTGGCCTGGGATCTTCGAGGCTTGGGATCCTGGAAATTGGCTTGGGATCTTCGAGGCTTGGGTTCCTGGAGCTTAGCTTGGGATCCTGGAGCTTGGCTTGGGATCTTCGAGGCTTGCGTTCCTGGAGCTTAGCTTGGTATCTTCGAGGCTTGGGTTCCTGGAGCTTGGCATGGGATCTTCGAGGCTTGGGTTCCTGGGGCTTGGCCTGGGATCTTCGAGGCTTGGGTTCCTGGAGCTTGGCTTGGGATCTTCGAGGCTAGGGTTCCTGGATCTTGGCTTGGGATCTTCGAGGCTTGGGTTCCTGGAGCCTGGCTTGAGATCATCGAGGCTTGGGATCCAGGAGCTTGGCTTGGGATCTTCGATGCTTGGGTTCGTGGAGCTTGGCTTGGGATCTTCGAGGCTTGGGTTCCTGGAGCTTGGCTTGGGATCTTTGAAGCTTGGGTTTGTGGAGCTTAGCTTGGGATCTTCGAGGCTTGGATTCCTGGAGCTTGGCCTGGGATCTTAGAGGCTTGGGTTCCTGGAGCTTGGCTTGGGATCTTCGAGGCTAGGGTTCCTGGATCTTGGCTTGGGATCTTCGAGGCTTGGGTTCCTGGAGCCTGGCTTGAGATCATCGAGGCTTGGGATCCAGGAGCTTGGCTTGGGATCTTCGAGGCTTGGGTTCCTGGAGCTTGGCTTGGGATTTTTGAGGCTTGGGTTCTTCCAGGCTTGGATTCCTGGAGCTTGCCTTGGGATCTTCGAGAGTTGGGTTCCTGGAGCTTGGCTTGGGATCTTTCAGGCTTGGGTTCCTGGAGCTTGGCTTGGGACCGTCAAGGTTTGGGTTCCTGGAGCTTGACTTGGGATCTCCGCAGCTTGCGTTGCTGCAGCTTGGCTTGGGATCTTCGAGGCTTGCGTTCCTGGAGCTTAGTTTGGGATCTTCGAGGCTTGGGTTCCTGGAGCTTGGCTTGGGATCTTCGAGGCTTGGGTTCCTGGAGCTTGGCTTGGGATCTTCGAGGCTTGGGTTCCTGGAGCTTGGATTGGGATCTTCGAGGCTTGGGTTCCTGGAGCTTTGCTTGGGATATTCGAAGCTTGGGTTCCCGGAGCGTGGCTTGGGATCTTCGAGGCTTGGGTTCCTGGAGCTTGGCTTGGGATCTTCGAGGCTTGGGTTCCTGGAGCTTGGCTTGGGATCTTCAAGGCTTGGGTTCCTGGAGCTTGGCTTGGGATCTTCGACGCTTGGGTTCCTGGAACTTGGCTTGGGATCCTGGAGCTTGGCTTGGGATCTTCGAGGCTTGGGTTCGTGGAGCTTTGCTTGGGATCTTCGAGGCTTGGGTTCCTGGAGCTTGCCTTGGGATCTTCGAGACTTGGGTTCCTGGAGCTTGGTTTGGGATCTTTCAGGCTTGGGTTCCTGGAGCTTGGCTTGGGACCGTCAAGGCTTGGGTTCCTGGAGCTTGGCTTGGGATTTTCGAGGCTTGGGTTCCTGGAGCTTGGCCTGGAATCTTCGAAGCTTGGGTTCCTGGATCTTGGCTTGGGATTTTTGAGGCTTGGGTTCTTCCAGGCTTGGATTCCTGGAGCTTGCCTTGGGATCTTCGAGAGTTGGGTTCCTGGAGCTTGGCTAGGGATCTTTCAGGCTTGGGTTCCTGGAGCTTGGCTTGGGATCTTTGAAGCTTGGGTTGCTGCAGCTTGGCTTGGGATCTTCGAGGCTTGCGTTCCTGGAGCTTAGCTTGGGATCTTCGAGGCTTGGGTTCCTGGAGCTTGGCTTGGGATCTTCGAGGCTTGGGTTCGTGGAGCTTGGTTTGGGATCTTCGAGGCTTGGGTTCCTGGAGCTTGGCTTGGGATCTTTGAGGCTTGGGTTTGTGAAGCTTAGCTTGGGATCTTCGAGGCTTGGGTTCCTGGAGCTTGGCCTGGGATCTTCGAGGCTTGGGTTCCTGGAGCTTGGCTTGGTATCTTCGAGGCTAGGGTTCCTGGATCCTGGCTTGGGATCTTCGAGGCTTGGGTTCCTGCAGCCTGGCTTGAGATCATCGAGGCTTGGGATCCAGGAGCTTGGCTTGGGATCTTCGATGCTTGGGTTCGTGGAGCTTGGCTTGGGATCTTCGAGGCTTGGGTTCCTGGAGCTTGCCTTAGGATCTTCGAGAGTTGGGTTCCTGGAGCTTGGCTAGGGATCTTTCAGGCTTGGGTTCCTGGAGCTTGGCTTGGGACCGTCAAGGTTTGGGTTCCTGGAGCTTGACTTGGGATCTTTGAAGCTTGGGTTGCTGCAGCTTGGCTTGGGATCTTCGAGGCTTGCGTTCCTGGAGCTTAGCTTGGGATCTTCGAGGCTTGGGTTCCTGGAGCTTGGCTTGGGATCTTCGAGGCATGGGTTCGTAGAGCTTGGCTTGGGATCTTTGAGGCTTGGGTTTTTGGAGCTTAGCTTGGGATCTTCGAGGCTTGGGTTCCTGGAGCTTGGCTTGGGATCTTCGAGACTTGGGTTCCTGGAGCTTGGCTTGGGATCTTCGAGGCTTGGGTTCCTGGAGCTTGGATTGGGATCTTCGAGGCTTGGGTTCCTGGAGCTTTGCTTGGGATATTCGAAGCTTGGGTTCCCGGAGCTTGGCTTGGGATCTTCTAGGCTTGGGTTCCTGGAGCTTGGCTTGGGAGCTTCGAGGCTTGGGTTCCTGGAGCTTGGCTTGGGATCCTGGAGATTGGCTTGGGATTTTCGAGGCTTGCGTTCCTGGAGCTTAGCTTGGGATCTTCGAGGCTTGGGTTCCTGGAGCTTGGCTTGGGATCTTCGAGACTTGGGTTCCTGGAGGTTGGCTTGGGATCTTCGAGGCTTGGGTTCCTGGAGCTTGGATTGGGATCTTCGAGGCTTGGGTTCCTGGAGCTTTGCTTGGGATATTCGAAGCTTGGGTTCCCGGAGCTTGGCTTGGGATCTTCTAGGCTTGGGTTCCTGGAGCTTGGCTTGGGAGCTTCGAGGCTTGGGTTCCTGGAGCTTGGCTTGGGATCCTGGAGATTGGCTTGGGATTTTCGAGGCTTGCGTTCCTGGAGCTTAGCTTGGGATCTTCGAGACTTGGGTTCCTGGAGCTTGGCTTGGGATCTTCGAGGCTTGGGTTCCTGGAGCTTGGCCTGGGATCTTCGAGGCTTGGGTTCCTGGAGCTTGGCTTGGGATATTCGAGGCTTGGGTTTGTGGAGCTTGGCTTGGGATCTCCGAGGCTTGGGTTCTTGGAGCCTGGCTTGGGATCTTCGAGGCTTGAGTTCCTGGAGCTTGGCTTGGGATCTTTGAGGCTTGGGTTCTTCCAGGCTTGGGTTCCTGGAGCTTGGCTTGGGATCTTCAAGGTTTGGGTTCCTGGAGCTTGGTTTGGGATCCTGGAGCTTGGCTTGGGATCTTCGAGGCTTGGGTTCGTGGAGCTTTGCTTGGGATCTTCGAGGCTTGTGTTCCTGGAGCTTGCCTTGGGATCTTCGAGACTTGGGTTCCTGGAGGTTGGCTTGGGATCTTTCAGGCTTGGGTTCCTGGAGCTTGGCTTGGGACCGTCAAGGCTTGGGTTCCTGGAGCTTGGCTTGGGATTTTCGAGGCTTGGGTTCCTGGAGCTTGGCTTGGAATTTTCGAAACTTGGGTTCCTGGATCTTGGCTTGGGATGTTTGAGGATTGGGTTCTTCCAGGCTTGGGTTCCTGGAGCTTGGCTTGGGATCTTCGAGGCTTGGGTTCCTGGAGCTTGGCTTGGGATCTTCGTGGCTTGGGTTCCTGAAGCTTGGCCTGGGATCTTCGAGGCTTGGGATCCTGGAGATTGGCTTGGGATCTTCGAGGCTTGGGTTCCTGGAGCTTAGCTTGGGATCCTGGAGCTTGGCTTGGGATCTTCGAGGCTTGCGTTCCTGGAGCTTAGCTTGGGATCTTCGAGGCTTGGGTTCCTGGAGCTTGGCATGGGATCTTCGAGGCTTGGGTTCCTGGAGCTTTTCCTGGGATCTTCGACGCTTGGGTTCCTGGAACTTGGCTTGGGATCTTCGAGGCTAGGGTTCCTGGATCTTGGCTTGAGATCTGCGAGGCTTGGGTTCCTGGAGCCTGGCTTGAGATCATCGAGGCTTGGGTTGGTGGAGCTTGGCTTGGGATCTTCGAGGCTTGGGTTCCTGGAGCTTGGCTTGAGATTTTTGAGGCTTGGGTTCTTCCAGGCTTGGATTCCTGGAGCTTGCCTTGGGATCTTCGAGAGTTGGGTTCCTGGAGCTTGGCTTGGGATCTTTCAAGCTTGGGTTCCTGGAGCTTGGCTTGGGACCGTCAAGGTTTGGGTTCCTGGAGCTTGACTTGGGATCTCCGAAGCTTGGTTTCCTGCAGGTTGGCTTGGGATCTTCGAGGCTTGCGTTCCTGGAGCTTGGCTTGGGATCTTCGAGGCTTGTGTTCGTGGAGCTTTGCTTGGGATCTTCGAGGCTTGGGTTCGTGGAGCTTGCATTGGGATCTTCGAGACTTGGGTTCCTGGAGCTTGGCTTGGGATCTTTCAGGCTTGGGTTCCTGGAGCTTGGCTTGGGACCGTCAAGGCTTGGGTTCCTGGAGCTGGGCTTGGGATTTTCGAGGCTAGGGTTCCTGGAGCTTGGCCTGGAATCTTCGAAGCTTGGGTTCCTGGATCTTGGCTTGGGATGTTTGAGGCTTGGGTTCTTCAAGGCTTGGGTTCCTGGAGCTTGGCTTTGGATCTTCGAGGCTTGGGTTCCTGTAGCTTGGCTTGGGATCTTCGACGCTTGGGTTCCTGGAGCTTGGCCAGGGATCTTCGAGGCTTGGGATCCTGGAAATTGGCTTGGGATCTTCGAGGCTTGGGTTCCTGGAGCATAGCTTGGGATCCTGGAGCTTGGCTTGGGATCTTCGAGGCTTGGGTTCCTGAACTTGGCCTGGGATCTTCGAGGCTTGGGATCCTGGAAATTGGCTTGGGATCTTCGAGGCTTGGGTTCCTGGAGCTTAACTTGGGATCCTGGAGCTTGGCTTCGGATCTTCGAGGCTTGCGTTCCTGGAGCTTAGCTTGGGATCTTCGAGGCTTGGGTTCCTGGAGCTTGGCATGGGATCTTCGAGGCTTGGGTTCCTGGATCTTGGCCTGGGATCTTCGAGGCTTGGGTTCCTGGAGCTTGGCTTGGGATCTTCGAGGCTAGGGTTCCTGGATCTTGGCTTGGGATCTTCGAGGCTTGGGTTCCTGGAGCCTGGCTTGAGATCATCGAGGCTTGGGATCCAGGAGCTTGGCTTGGGATCTTCGATGCTTGGGTTCGTGGAGCTTGGCTTGGGATCTTCGAGGCTTGGGTTCCTGGAGCTTGGCTTGGGATCTTTGAGGCTTGAGTTTGTGGAGCTTAGCTTGGGATCTTCGAGGCTTGGGTTCTTGGAGCTTGGCCTGCGATCTTAGAGGCTTGGGTTCCTGGAGCTTGGCTTGGGATCTTCGAGGCTAGGGTTCCTGGATCTTGGCTTGGGATCTTCGAGGCTTGGGTTCCTGGAGCCTGGCTTGAGACAATCGAGGCTTGGGATCCAGGAGCTTGGCTTGGGATCTTCGATGCTTGGGTTCGTGGAGCTTGGCTTGGGATCTTCGAGGCTTGGGTTCCTGGAGCTTGGCTTGGGATTTTTGAGGCTTGGGTTCGTGGAGCTTGGCTTGGGATCTTCGAGGCTTGGGTTCCTGGAGCTTGGCTTGGGATCTTTGAGGCTTGGGTTTGTGGAGCTTAGCTTGGGATCTTCGAGGCTTGGGTTCCTGGAGCTTGGCCTGGGATCTTCGAGGCTTGGGTTCCTGGAGCTTGGCTTGGTATCTTCGAGGCTAGAGTTCCTGGATCTTGGCTTGGGATCTTCGAGGCTTGGGTTCCTGGAGCCTGGCTTGAGATCATCGAGGCTTGGGATCCAGGAGCTTGGCTTGGGATCTTCGATGCTTGGGTTCGTGGAGCTTGGCTTGGGATCTTCGAGGCTTGGGTTCCTGGAGCTTGGCTTGGGATCTTTCAGGCTTGGGTTCCTGGAGCTTGGATTGGGACGGTCAAGGCTTGGGTTCCTGGAGCTTGGCTTGGGATTTTCGAGGCTTGGGTTCCTGGAGCTTGGCTTGGAATCTTCGAAGCTTGGGTTCCTGGATCTTGGCTTGGGATGTTTGAGGCTTGGGTTCTTCCAGGCTTGGGTTCCTGGATCTTGGCTTGGGATCTTCGAGGCTTGGGTTCCTGCAGCCTGGCTTGTGATCATCGAGGCTTGGGATCCAGGAGCTTGGCTTGGGATCTTCGATGCTTGGGTTCGTGGAGCTTGGCTTGGGATCTTCGAGGCTTGGGTTCCTGGAGCTTGGCTTGGGATCTTTGAGGCTTGGGTTTGTGGAGCTTAGCTTGGGATCTTCGAGGCTTGGGTTCCTGGAGCTTGGCCTGGGATCTTCGAGGCTTGGGTTCCTGGAGCTTGGCTTGGGATCTTCGAGGCTAGGGTTCCTGGATCTTGGCTTGGGATCTTCGAGACTTGGGTTCCTGGAGCCTGGCTTGAGATCATCGAGGCTTGGGATCCAGGAGCTTGGCTTGGGATCTTCGATGCTTGGGTTCGTGGAGCTTGGCTTGGGATCTTCGAGGCTTGGGTTCCTGGAGCTTGGCTTGGGATTTTTGAGGCTTGGGTTCTTCCAGGCTTGGATTCCTGGAGCTTGCCTTGGGATCTTCGAGAGTTGGGTTCCTGGAGCTTGGCTTGGGATCTTTCAGGCTTGGGTTCCTGGTGCTTGGCTTGGGACGGTCAAGGCTTGGGTTCCTGGAGCTTGGCTTGGAATCTTCGAAGCTTGAGTTCCTGGATCTTGGCTTGGGATGTTTGAGGCTTGGGTTCTTCCAGGCTTGGGTTCCTGGAGCTTGGCTTGGGATCTTCGAGGCTTGGGTTCCTGGAGCTTGGCTTGGGATCTTCGAGGCTTGGGTTCCTGGAGCTTGGCCTGGGATCTTCGAGGCTTGGGATCCTGGAAATTGGCTTGGGATCTTCGAGGCTTGGGTTCCTGGAGCTTAGCTTGGCATCCTGGAGCTTGGCTTGGGAACTTCGAGGCTTGCGTTCCTGGAGCTTAGCTTGGGATCTTCGAGGCTTGGGATCCAGGAGCTTGGCTTGGGATCTTCGATGCTTGGGTTCGTGGAGCTTGGCTTGGGATCTTCGAGGCTTGGGTTCCTGGAGCTTGGCTTGAGATTTTTGAGGCTTGGGTTCTTCCAGGCTTGGATTCCTGGAGCTTGCCTTGGGATCTTCGAGAGTTGGGTTCCTGGAGCTTGGCTTGGGATCTTTCAGGCTTGGGTTCCTGGAGCTTGGCTTGGGACCGTCAAGGTTTGGGTTCCTGGAGCTTGACTTGG
Source organism: Mobula birostris (assembly GCF_030028105.1). Taxonomy (NCBI): domain Eukaryota; kingdom Metazoa; phylum Chordata; class Chondrichthyes; order Myliobatiformes; family Myliobatidae; genus Mobula; species Mobula birostris. The sequence goes on from NW_027275443.1 coordinate 51,860, forward strand.
GATCTCCGAAGCTTGGGTTGCAGCAGCTTGGCTTGGGATCTTCGAGGCTTGCGTTCCTGGAGCTTGGCTTGGGATCTTCGAGGCTTGGGTTCGTGGAGCTTTGCTTGGGATCTTCGAGGCTTGGGTTCGTGGAGCTTGCCTTGGGATCTTCGAGACTTGGGTTCCTGGAGTTTGGCTTGGGACCGTCAAGGCTTGGGTTCCTGGAGCTTGGCTTGGGATTTTCGAGGCTAGGGTTCCTGGAGCTTGGCCTGGAATCTTCGAAGCTTGGGTTCCTGGATCTTGGCTTGGGATGTTTGAGGCTTGGGTTCTTCAAGGCTTGGGTTCCTGGAGCTTGGCTTGGGATCTTCGAGGCTTGGGTTCCTGGAGCTTGGCTTGGGATCTTCGAGGCTTGGGTTCCTGGAGCTTGGCCTGGGATCTTCGAGGCTTGGGATCCTGGAAATTGGCTTGGGATCTTCGAGGCTTGGGTTCCTGGAGCATAGCTTGGGATCCTGGAGCTTGGCTTGGGATTTTTGAGGCTTGGGTTCGTGGAGCTTGGCTTGGGATCTTCGAGGCTTGGGTTCCTGGAGCTTGGCTTGGGATCTTTGAGGCTTGGGTTTGTGGAGCTTAGCTTGGGATCTTCGAGGCTTGGGTTCCTGGAGCTTGGCCTGGGATCTTCGAGGCTTGGGTTCCTGGAGCTTGGCTTGGTATCTTCGAGGCTAGAGTTCCTGGATCTTGGCTTGGGATCTTCGAGGCTTGGGTTCCTGGAGCCTGGCTTGAGATCATCGAGGCTTGGGATCCAGGAGCTTGGCTTGGGATCTTCGATGCTTGGGTTCGTGGAGCTTGGCTTGGGATCTTCGAGGCTTGGGTTCCTGGAGCTTGGCTTGGGATCTTTCAGGCTTGGGTTCCTGGAGCTTGGATTGGGACGGTCAAGGCTTGGGTTCCTGGAGCTTGGCTTGGGATTTTCGAGGCTTGGGTTCCTGGAGCTTGGCTTGGAATCTTCGAAGCTTGGGTTCCTGGATCTTGGCTTGGGATGTTTGAGGCTTGGGTTCTTCCAGGCTTGGGTTCCTGGATCTTGGCTTGGGATCTTCGAGGCTTGGGTTCCTGCAGCCTGGCTTGAGATCATCGAGGCTTGGGATCCAGGAGCTTGGCTTGGGATCTTCGATGCTTGGGTTCGTGGAGCTTGGCTTGGGATCTTCGAGGCTTGGGTTCCTGGAGCTTGGCTTGGGATCTTTGAGGCTTGTGTTTGTGGAGCTTAGCTTGGGATCTTCGAGGCTTGGGTTCCTGGAGCTTGGCCTGGGATCTTCGAGGCTTGGGTTCCTGGAGCTTGGCTTGGGATCTTCGAGGCTAGGGTTCCTGGATCTTGGCTTGGGATCTTCGAGACTTGGGTTCCTGGAGCCTGGCTTGAGATCATCGAGGCTTGGGATCCAGGAGCTTGGCTTGGGATCTTCGATGCTTGGGTTCGTGGAGCTTGGCTTGGGATCTTCGAGGCTTGGGTTCCTGGAGCTTGGCTTGGGATTTTTGAGGCTTGGGTTCTTCCAGGCTTGGATTCCTGGAGCTTGCCTTGGGATCTTCGAGAGTTGGGGTTCCTGGAGCTTGGCTTGGGATCTTTCAGGCTGGGGTTCCTGGTGCTTGGCTTGGGACGGTCAAGGCTTGGGTTCCTGGAGCTTGGCTTGGAATCTTCGAAGCTTGAGTTCCTGGATCTTGGCTTGGGATGTTTGAGGCTTGGGTTCTTCCAGGCTTGGGTTCCTGGAGCTTGGCTTGGGATCTTCGAGGCTTGGGTTCCTGGAGCTTGGCTTGGGATCTTCGAGGCTTGGGTTCCTGGAGCTTGGCCTGGGATCTTCGAGGCTTGGGATCCTGGAAATTGGCTTGGGATCTTCGAGGCTTGGGTTCCTGGAGCTTAGCTTGGCATCCTGGAGCTTGGCTTGGGAACTTCGAGGCTTGCGTTCCTGGAGCTTAGCTTGGGATCTTCGAGGCTTGGGATCCAGGAGCTTGGCTTGGGATCTTCGATGCTTGGGTTCGTGGAGCTTGGCTTGGGATCTTCGAGGCTTGGGTTCCTGGAGCTTGGCTTGAGATTTTTGAGGCTTGGGTTCTTCCAGGCTTGGATTCCTGGAGCTTGCCTTGGGATCTTCGAGAGTTGGGTTCCTGGAGCGTGGCTTGGGATCTTTCAGGCTTGGGTTCCTGGAGCTTGGCTTGGGACCGTCAAGGTTTGGGTTCCTGGAGCTTGACTTGGGATCTCCGAAGCTTGGGTTGCAGCAGCTTGGCTTGGGATCTTCGAGGCTTGCGTTCCTGGAGCTTGGCTTGGGATCTTCGAGGCTTGGGTTCGTGGAGCTTTGCTTGGGATCTTCGAGGCTTGGGTTCGTGGAGCTTGCCTTGGGATCTTCGAGACTTGGGTTCCTGGAGTTTGGCTTGGGACCGTCAAGGCTTGGGTTCCTGGAGCTTGGCTTGGGATTTTCGAGGCTAGGGTTCCTGGAGCTTGGCCTGGAATCTTCGAAGCTTGGGTTCCTGGATCTTGGCTTGGGATGTTTGAGGCTTGGGTTCTTCAAGGCTTGGGTTCCTGGAGCTTGGCTTGGGATCTTCGAGGCTTGGGTTCCTGGAGCTTGGCTTGGATCTTCGAGGCTTGGGTTCCTGGAGCTTGGCCTGGGATCTTCGAGGCTTGGGATCCTGGAAATTGGCTTGGGATCTTCGAGGCTTGGGTTCCTGGAGCATAGCTTGGGATCCTGGAGCTTGGCTTGGGATCTTCGAGGCTTGGGTTCCTGGAGCTTGGCCTGGGATCTTCGAGGCTTGGGATCCTGGAAATTGGCTTGGGATCTTCGAGGCTTGGGTTCCTGGAGCTTAGCTTGGGATCCTGGAGCTTGGCTTGGGATCTTCGAGGCTTGCGTTCCTGGAGCTTAGCTTGGTATCTTCGAGGCTTGGGTTCCTGGAGCTTGGCATGGGATCTTCGAGGCTTGGGTTCCTGGGGCTTGGCCTGGGATCTTCGAGGCTTGGGTTCCTGGAGCTTGGCTTTGGATCTTCGAGGCTAGGGTTCCTGGATCTTGGCTTGGGATCTTCGAGGCTTGGGTTCCTGGAGCCTGGCTTGAGATCATCGAGGCTTGGGATCCAGGAGCTTGGCTTGGGATCTTCGATGCTTGGGTTCGTGGAGCTTGGCTTGGGATCTTCGAGGCTTGGGTTCCTGGAGCTTGGCTTGGGATCTTTGAGGCTTGGGTTTGTGGAGCTTAGCTTGGGATCTTCGAGGCTTGGATTCCTGGAGCTTGGCCTGGGATCTTAGAGGCTTGGGTTCCTGGAGCTTGGCTTGGGATCTTCGAGGCTAGGGTTCCTGGATCTTGGCTTGGGATCTTCGAGGCTTGGGTTCCTGGAGCCTGGCTTGAGATCATCGAGGCTTGGGATCCAGGAGCTTGGCTTGGGATCTTCGAGGCTTGGGTTCCTGGAGCTTGGCTTGGGATTTTTGAGGCTTGGGTTCTTCCAGCTTGGATTCCTGGAGCTTGCCTTGGGATCTTCGAGAGTTGGGTTCCTGGAGCTTGGCTGGGATCTTTCAGGCTTGGGTTCCTGGAGCTTGGCTTGGGACCGTCAAGGTTTGGGTTCCTGGAGCTTGACTGGGATCTCCGAAGCTTGCGTTGCTGCAGCTTGGCTTGGGATCTTCGAGGCTTGCGTTCCTGGAGCTTAGTTTGGGATCTTCGAGGCTTGGGTTCCTGGAGCTTGGCTTGGGATCTTCGAGGCTTGGGTTCCTGGAGCTTGGCTTGGGATCTTCGAGGCTTGGGTTCCTGGAGCTTGGATTGGGATCTTCGAGGCTTGGGTTCCTGGAGCTTTGCTTGGGATATTCGAAGCTTGGGTTCCCGGAGCGTGGCTTGGGATCTTCGAGGCTTGGGTTCCTGGAGCTTGGCTTGGGATCTCGAGGCTTGGGTTCCTGGAGCTTGGCTTGGGATCTTCAAGGCTTGGGTTCCTGGAGCTTGGCTTGGGATCTTCGACGCTTGGGTTCCTGGAACTTGGCTTGGGATCCTGGAGCTTGGCTTGGGATCTTCGAGGCTTGGGTTCGTGGAGCTTTGCTTGGGATCTTCGAGGCTTGGGTTCCTGGAGCTTGCCTTGGGATCTTCGAGACTTGGGTTCCTGGAGCTTGGTTTGGGATCTTTCAGGCTTGGGTTCCTGGAGCTTGGCTTGGGACCGTCAAGGCTTGGGTTCCTGGAGCTTGGCTTGGGATTTTCGAGGCTTGGGTTCCTGGAGCTTGGCCTGGAATCTTCGAAGCTTGGGTTCCTGGATCTTGGCTTGGGATTTTTGAGGCTTGGGTTCTTCCAGGCTTGGATTCCTGGAGCTTGCCTTGGGATCTTCGAGAGTTGGGTTCCTGGAGCTTGGCTAGGGATCTTTCAGGCTTGGGTTCCTGGAGCTTGGCTTGGGATCTTTGAAGCTTGGGTTGCTGCAGCTTGGCTTGGGATCTTCGAGGCTTGCGTTCCTGGAGCTTAGCTTGGGATCTTCGAGGCTTGGGTTCCTGGAGCTTGGCTTGGGATCTTCGAGGCTTGGGTTCGTGGAGCTTGGCTTGGGATCTTCGAGGCTTGGGTTCCTGGAGCTTGGCTTGGGATCTTTGAGGCTTGGGTTTGTGAAGCTTAGCTTGGGATCTTCGAGGCTTGGGTTCCTGGAGCTTGGCCTGGGATCTTCGAGGCTTGGGTTCCTGGAGCTTGGCTTGGTATCTTCGAGGCTAGGGTTCCTGGATCCTGGCTTGGGATCTTCGAGGCTTGGGTTCCTGCAGCTGGCTTGAGATCATCGAGGCTTGGGATCCAGGAGCTTGGCTTGGGATCTTCGATGCTTGGGTTCGTGGAGCTTGGCTTGGGATCTTCGAGGCTTGGGTTCCTGGAGCTTGCCTTAGGATCTTCGAGAGTTGGGTTCCTGGAGCTTGGCTAGGGATCTTTCAGGCTTGGGTTCCTGGAGCTTGGCTTGGGACCGTCAAGGTTTGGGTTCCTGGAGCTTGACTTGGGATCTTTGAAGCTTGGGTTGCTGCAGCTTGGCTTGGGATCTTCGAGGCTTGCGTTCCTGGAGCTTAGCTTGGGATCTTCGAGGCTTGGTTCCTGGAGCTTGGCTTGGGATCTTCGAGGCATGGGTTCGTAGAGCTTGGCTTGGGATCTTTGAGGCTTGGGTTTTGGAGCTTAGCTTGGGATCTTCGAGGCTTGGGTTCCTGGAGCTTGGCTTGGGATCTTCGAGACTTGGGTTCCTGGAGCTTGGCTTGGGATCTTCGAGGCTTGGGTTCCTGGAGCTTGGATTGGGATCTTCGAGGCTTGGGTTCCTGGAGCTTTGCTTGGGATATTCGAAGCTTGGGTTCCCGGAGCTTGGCTTGGGATCTTCTAGGCTTGGGTTCCTGGAGCTTGGCTTGGGAGCTTCGAGGCTTGGGTTCCTGGAGCTTGGCTTGGGATCCTGGAGATTGGCTTGGGATTTTCGAGGCTTGCGTTCCTGGAGCTTAGCTTGGGATCTTCGAGGCTTGGGTTCCTGGAGCTTGGCTTGGGATCTTCGAGACTTGGGTTCCTGGAGGTTGGCTTGGGATCTTCGAGGCTTGGGTTCCTGGAGCTTGGATTGGATCTTCGAGGCTTGGGTTCCTGGAGCTTTGCTTGGGATATTCGAAGCTTGGGTTCCCGGAGCTTGGCTTGGGATCTTCTAGGCTTGGGTTCCTGGAGCTTGGCTTGGGAGCTTCGAGGCTTGGGTTCCTGGAGCTTGGCTTGGGATCCTGAGATTGGCTTGGGATTTTCGAGGCTTGCGTTCCTGGAGCTTAGCTTGGGATCTTCGAGACTTGGGTTCCTGGAGCTTGGCTTGGGATCTTCGAGGCTTGGGGTCCTGGAGCTTGGCCTGGGATCTTCGAGGCTTGGGTTCCTGGAGCTTGGCTTGGGATATTCGAGGCTTGGGTTTGTGGAGCTTGGCTTGGGATCTCCGAGGCTTGGGTTCTTGGAGCTGGCTTGGGATCTTCGAGGCTTGAGTTCCTGGAGCTTGGCTTGGGATCTTTGAGGCTTGGGTTCTTCCAGGCTTGGGTTCCTGGAGCTTGGCTTGGGATCTTCAAGGTTTGGGTTCCTGGAGCTTGGCTTGGGATCCTGGAGCTTGGCTGGGATCTTCGAGGCTTGGGTTCGTGGAGCTTTGCTTGGGATCTTCGAGGCTTGTGTTCCTGGAGCTTGCCTTGGGATCTTCGAGACTTGGGTTCCTGGAGGTTGGCTTGGGATCTTTCAGGCTTGGGTTCCTGGAGCTTGGCTTGGGACCGTCAAGGCTTGGGTTCCTGGAGCTTGGCTTGGGATTTTCGAGGCTTGGGTTCCTGGAGCTTGGCTTGGAATTTTCGAAACTTGGGTTCCTGGATCTTGGCTTGGGATGTTTGAGGATTGGGTTCTTCCAGGCTTGGGTTCCTGGAGCTTGGCTTGGGATCTTCGAGGCTTGGGTTCCTGGAGCTTGGCTTGGGATCTTCGTGGCTTGGGTTCCTGAAGCTTGGCCTGGGATCTTCGAGGCTTGGGATCCTGGAGATTGGCTTGGGATCTTCGAGGCTTGGGTTCCTGGAGCTTAGCTTGGGATCCTGGAGCTTGGCTTGGGATCTTCGAGGCTTGCGTTTCCTGGAGCTTAGCTTGGGATCTTCGAGGCTTGGGTTCCTGGAGCTTGGCATGGGATCTTCGAGGCTTGGGTTCCTGGAGCTTTTCCTGGGATCTTCGACGCTTGGGTTCCTGGAACTTGGCTTGGGATCTTCGAGGCTAGGGTTCCTGGATCTTGGCTTGAGATCTGCGAGGCTTGGGTTCCTGGAGCCTGGCTTGAGATCATCGAGGCTTGGGTTGGTGGAGCTTGGCTTGGGATCTTCGAGGCTTGGGTTCCTGGAGCTTGGCTTGAGATTTTTGAGGCTTGGGTTCTTCCAGGCTTGGATTCCTGGAGCTTGCCTTGGGATCTTCGAGAGTTGGGTTCCTGGAGCTTGGCTTGGGA
>NW_027275444.1:0-58740 GCF_030028105.1 Mobula birostris
GGGCATGAGGTTCAGGGCATGAGTTTCAGGGCATGAGTTTCAGGGCAGGAGTTTTAGGGCATGTGATTCAGGGCATGAGTTTGAGTGCATGAGTTTTCAGGGCAGGAGTTTCAGGGTATGTGATTTAGGGCATGAGATTCCGGGCATGAGATTCAGGGCTTGAGTTTCAGGGCATGAGGTTCAGGGCATGAGTTTCAGGTCATGAGATTCAGGGCATGAGTTTCAGTGCAGGAACTTGAGGGCATGAGATTCAGGGCATGAGTTTCAGAGCATGAGATATAGGGCTTGAGATTCAGGGCATGATTTTCAGGGCAGGAGATTCAGGGCAGGTGTTTCAGTGCAGGAGTTTCAGGGCATGAGATTCAGGGCATGAGATTCAGGGCATGAGTTTCAGGACAGGAAATTCAGGGCATGAGTTTCAGGGCATGTGATTCAGGGCGTGAGTTTCAGGATATGAGATTCATGGCATGAGTTTCAGTGCAGGAGTTTCAGGGCATGAGATTCAAGGCTTGAGTTTCAGGGCATGAGGTTCAGGGCATGAGTTTCAGGTCATGAGATTCAGGGCATGAGTTTCAGTGCAGGAACTTGAGGGGATGAGATTCAGGGCATGAGTTTCAGAGCATGAGATTCAGGCATGAGATTCAGGGCATGAGTTTCAGGGCATGAGATTCAGGGCAGGTGTTTCAGTGCAGGAGTTTCAGGGCATGAGATTCAGGACATGAGATTCAGGGCATGAGTTTTAGGAGAGGAGATTCAGGGCATGAGTTTCAGGGCATGAGTTTCAGGGCATGAGTTTCAGGGCAGGAGTTTCAGGGCATGTAATTCAGGGCGTGAGTTTCAGGATATGAGATTCATGGCATGAGTTTCAGTGCAGGAGTTTCAGGGCATGAGATTCAGGGCATGAGTTTCAGGGCATGAGATTCAGGGCAGGTATTTCAGGGCATGTAATTCAGGGCATGAGTTTCTGGGCAGATGATTCAGGGCATGAGTTTTAGGGCATGTGATTCAGGGCATGAGTTTCAGTGCATGAGTTTCAGGGCAGGAGTTTCAGGGTATGTGATTTAGGGCATGAGTTTCAGGGCATGAGATTCAGGGCTTGAGTTTCAGGGAATGAGGTTCAGGGCATGAGTTTCAGGGCATGAGATTCCGGGCATGAGTTTCAGTGCAGGAACTTGAGGGCATGAGATTCAGTGCACGAGTTTCAGAGCATGAGATTCAGGGCATGAGATTCAGGGCATGATTTTTAAGGCAGGAGATTCAGGGCTGGTGTTTCAGTGCAGGAGTTTCAGGGCATGAGATTCAGGGTATGAGATCCAGGGCATGAGTTTCAGGGCATGAGATTCAGGGCAGGTATTTCAGGGCATGTAATTCAGGGCATGAGTTTCTGGGCAGATGATTCAGGGCAGGAATTTTAGGGCATGTGATTCAGGGCATGTAATTCAGGGCATGAGTTTCTGGGCAGATGATTCAGGGCAGGAATTTTAGGGCATGTGATTCAGGGCATGAGTTTCAGTGCATGAGTTTCAGGGCAGTAGTTTCAGGGTATGTGATTTAGGGTATGAGGTTTCAGGGCATGAGATTCAGGGCTTGAGTTTCAGGGCATGAGATTCAGGGCAGGAGTTTTAGGGCATGTGATTCAGGGCACGAGTTTGAGTGCATGAGTTTCAGGGCAGGAGTTTCAGGGTATGTGATTTAGGGCATGAGTTTCAGAGCATGAGATTCAGGGCATGAGATTCAGGGTATGATTTTCAGGGCAGGAGATTCAGGGCAGGTGTTTCAGTGCAGGAGTTTCAGGGCATGAGATTCAGAGCATGAGATTCAGGGCATGAGTTTTAGGACAGGAGATTCAGGGCATGAGTTTCAGGGCATGAGTTTCAGGGCATGAGTTTCAGGGCAGGAGTTTCAGGGCATGTAATTCAGGGCGTGAGTTTCAGGATATGAGATTCATGGCATGAGTTTGAGTGCAGGAGTTTCAGGGCATGAGATTCAGGGCATGAGTTTCAGGGCATGAGATTCAGGGCAGGTATTTCAGGGCATGTAATTCAGGGCATGAGTTTCTGGGCAGATGATTCAGGGCAGGAGTTTTAGGGCATGAGATTCAGGGCATGAGATTCAGGGCATGAGTTTCAGGGCATGAGATTCAGGGCAGGTATTTCAGGGCATGTAATTCAGGGCATGAGGTTCAGGGCATGAGTTTCAGGGCATGAGTTTCAGGGCAGGAGTTTTAGGGCATGTGATTCAGGGCATGAGTTTGAGTGCATGAGTTTCAGGGCAGGAGTTTCAGGGTATGTGATTTAGGGCATGAGATTCCGGGCATGAGATTCAGGGCTTGAGTTTCAGGGCATGAGGTTCAGGGCATGAGTTTCAGGTCATGAGATTCAGGGCATGAGTTTCAGTGCAGGAACTTGAGGGCATGAGATTCAGGGCATGAGTTTCAGAGCATGAGATTCAGGGCTTGAGATTCAGGGCATGATTTTCAGGGCAGGAGATTCAGGGCAGGTGTTTCAGTGCAGGAGTTTCAGGGCATGAGTTTCAGGGCATGAGTTTCAGGGCATGAGATTCAGGGCTTCATTTTCAGGGCAGGAGATTCAGGGCAGGTGTTTCAGTGCAGGAGTTTCAGGGCACGAGATTCAGGGCATGAGATTCAGGGCATGAGTTTCAGGGCATGAGTTTCAGGGCATGAGTTTCAGGGCAGGAGTTTCAGGGCATGTGATTCAAGGCGTGAGTTTCAGGATATGAGATTCAGGGCAGGTATTTCAGGGCATGTAATTCAGGGCATGAGTTTCTGGGCAGATGATTCAGGGCATGAGATTCAGGTCATGATTATCAAGGCAGGAGATTCAGGGCAGGTGTTTCAGTGCAGGAGTTTCAGGACATGAGATTCAGGGCATGAGTTTCAGTGCAGTAACTTGAGGTCATGAGATTCAGTGCACGAGTTTCAGAGCGTGAGATTCAGGGCATGAGATTCAGGGCATGAGTTTCAGGGCAGGAGATTCAGGGCAGGTGTTTCAGTGCAGGAGTTTCAGGGCATGAGATTCAGGACATGAGATTCAGGGCATGAGTTTTAGGACAGGAGATTCAGGGCATGAGTTTCAGTGCAGGAGTTTCAGGGCATGAGATTCAGGGCATGAGTTTCAGGGCATGAGATTCAGGGCAGGTATTTCAGGGCATGTAATTCAGGGCATGAGTTTCTGGGCAGATGATTCAGGGCATGAGTTTTAGGGCATGTGATTCAGGGCATGAGTTTCAGTGCATGAGTTTCAGGGCAGGAGTTTCAGGGTATGTGATTTAGGGCATGAGTTTCAGGGCATGAGATTCAGGGCTTGAGTTTCAGGGAATGAGGTTCAGGGCATGAGTTTCAGGGCATGAGATTCAGGGCATGAGTTTCAGTGCAGAAACTTGAGGGCATGAGATTCAGTGCACGAGTTTCAGAGCATGAGATTCAGGGCATGAGATTCAGGGCATGATTTTTAAGGCAGGAGATTCAGGGCTGGTGTTTCAGTGCAGGAGTTTCAGGGCATGAGATTCAGGGTATGAGATTCAGGGCATGAGTTTCAGGGCATGAGATTCAGGGCAGGTATTTCAGGGCATGTAATTCAGGGCATGAGTTTCTGGGCAGATGATTCAGGGCAGGAATTTTAGGGCATGTGATTCAGGGCATGTAATTCAGGGCATGAGTTTCTGGGCAGATGATTCAGGGCAGGAATTTTAGGGCATGTGATTCAGGGCATGAGTTTCAGTGCATGAGTTTCAGGGCAGTAGTTTCAGGATATGTGATTTAGGGTATGAGTTTCAGGGCATGAGATTCAGAGCATGAGATTCAGGGCATGAGTTTTAGGACAGGAGATTCAGGGCATGAGTTTCAGGGCATGAGTTTCAGGGCATGAGTTTCAGGGCAGGAGTTTCAGGGCATGTAATTCAGGGCGTGAGTTTCAGGATATGAGATTCATGGCATGAGTTTCAGTGCAGGAGTTTCAGGGCATGAGATTCAGGGCATGAGTTTCAGGGCATGAGATTCAGGGCAGGTATTTCAGGGCATGTAATTCAGGGCATGAGTTTCTGGGCAGATGATTCAGGGCAGGAGTTTTAGGGCATGAGATTCAGGGCATGAGATTCAGGGCATGAGTTTCAGGGCATGAGATTCAGGGCAGGTATTTCAGGGCATGTAATTCAGGGCATGAGGTTCAGGGCATGAGTTTCAGGGCATGAGTTTCAGGGCAGGAGTTTTAGGGCATGTGATTCAGGGCATGAGTTTGAGTGCATGAGTTTCAGGGCAGGAGTTTCAGGGTATGTGATTTAGGGCATGAGATTCCGGGCATGAGATTCAGGGCTTGAGTTTCAGGCATGAGGTTCAGGGCATGAGTTTCAGGTCATGAGATTCAGGGCATGAGTTTCAGTGCAGGAACTTGAGGGCATGAGATTCAGGGCATGAGTTTCAGAGCATGAGATTCAGGGCTTGAGATTCAGGGCATGATTTTCAGGGCAGGAGATTCAGGGCAGGTGTTTCAGTGCAGGAGTTTCAGGGCATGAGATTCAGGGCATGAGATTCAGGGCATGAGTTTCAGGACAGGAAATTCAGGGCATGAGTTTCAGGGCATGAGTTTCAGGGCAGGAGTTTCAGGGCATGTGATTCAGGGCGTGAGTTTCAGGATATGAGATTCATGGCATGAGTTTCAGTGCAGGAGTTTCAGGGCATGAGTTTCAGGGCATGAGGTTCAGGGCATGAGTTTCAGGTCATGAGATTCAGGCATGAGTTTCAGTTCAGGAACTTGAGGGGATGAGATTCAGGGCATGAGTTTCAGAGCATGAGATTCAGGGCATGAGATTCAGGGCATGAGTTTCAGGGCATGAGAATTCAGGGCAGGTGTTTTCAGTGCAGGAGTTTCAGGGCATGAGATTCAGGACATGAGATTCACGGGCATGAGTTTTAGGACAGGAGATTCAGGGCATGAGTTTCAGGGCATGAGTTTCAGGGCAGGAGTTTCAGGGAATGTAATTCAGGGCGTGAGTTTCAGGATATGAGATTCATGCATGAGTTTCAGTGCAGGAGTTTCAAGGCATGAGATTCAGGGCATGAGTTTCAGGGCATGAGATTCAAGGGCAGGTATTTCAGGGCATGTAATTCAGGGCATGAGTTTCTGCGCAGATGATTCAGGGCATGAGTTTTAGGGCATGTGGATTCAGGCATGAGTTTCAGTGCATGAGTTTCAGGGCAGGAGTTTCAGGGTATGTGATTTAGGGCATGAGTTTTCAGGGCATGAGATTCAGGGCTTGAGTTTCAGGGAATGAGGTTCAGGGCATGAGTTTCAGGGCATGAGATTCAGGGCATAGAGTTTCAGTGCAGGAACTTGAGGGCATGAGATTCAGTGCACGAGTTCTCAGAGCATGAGATTCAGGGCATGAGATTCAGGGCATGATTTTTAAGGCAGGAGATTCAGGGCTGGTGTTCAGTGCAGGAGTTTCAGGGCATGAGATTCAGGGTATGAGATCCAGGGCATGAGTTTCAGGGCATGAGATTCAGGGCAGGTATTTCAGGGCATGTAATTCAGGGCATGAGTTTCTGGGCAGATGATTCAGGCAGGAATTTTAGGGCATGTGATTCAGGGCATGTAATTCAGGGCATGAGTTTTCTGGGGCAGATTGATTCAGGGCAGGAATTTTAGGGCATGTGATCTCAGGGCATGAGTTTCAGTGCATGAGTTTCAGGGCAGTAGTTTCAGGGTATGTGATTTAGGGTATGAGTTTCAGTGGCATGAGATTCAGGGCTTGAGTTTCAGGGCATGAGATTTCAGGGCAGGAGTTTTTTAGGGCATTGTGATTCAGGCACGAGTTTGAGTGCATGAGTTTCAGGGCAGGAGTTTCAGGGTATGTGATTTAGGGCATGAGTTTCAGAGCATGAGATTCAGGGCATGAGATTCAGGGTATGATTTCAGGGCAGGAGATTCAGGGCAGGTGTTTTCAGTGCAGGAGTTTCAGGGCATGAGATTCCAGAGCATGAGATTCAGGGCATGAGTTTTCAGGACAGGAAGATTCAGGGCATGAGTTTCAGGGCATGAGTTTCAGGGCATGAGTTTCAGGGCAGGAGTTTCAGGGCATGTAATTCAGGGCGTGAGTTTCAGGATATGAGATTCCATGGCATGAGTTTGAGTGCAGGAGTTTCAGGCATGAGATTCAGGGCATGAGTTTCAGGGCATGAGATTCAGGGCAGGTATTTCAGGGCATGTAATTCAGGGCATGAGTTTCTGGGCAGATGATTCAGGCAGGAGTTTTAGTGCATGAGATTCAGGGCATGAGATTCAGGGCATGAGTTTCAGGGCATGAGATTCAGGGCAGGTATTTCAGGGCATGTAATTCAGGGCATGAGGTTCAGGGCATGAGTTTCGGGGCATGAGTTTACAGGGCAGGAGTTTTAGTGGCATGTGATTCAGGGCATGAGTTGAGTGCATGAGTTTCAGGGCAGGAGTTTCAGGGTATGTGATTTAGGGCATGAGATTCCGGGCATGAGATTCAGGGCTTGAGTTTCAGGGCATGAGGTTCAGGGCATGAGTTTCAGGTCATGAGATTCAGGCATGAGTTTCAGTGCAGGAACTTGAGGGCATGAGATTCAGGGCATGAGTTTCAGAGCATGAGATTCAGGGCTTGAGATTCAGGGCATGATTTTCAGGGCAGGAGATTCAGGGCAGGTGTTTCAGTGCAGGAGTTTCAGGGCATGAGATTCAGGGCATGAGATTCAGGGCATGAGTTTCAGGACAGGGAAATTCAGGGCATGAGTTTCAGGGGCATGAGTTTCAGGGCAGGGAGTTTCAGGGCATGTGATCAGGGCGTGAGTTTCAGGATATGAGATTCATGGCATGAGTTTCAGTGCAGGAGTTTCAGGGCATGAGATTCAGGCTTGAAGTTTCAGGGCATGAGGTTCAGGGCATGAGTTTCAGGTCATGAGATTCAGGGCATGAGTTTCAGTGCAGGAACTCTGAGGGGATGAGATTCAGGGCATGAGTTTTCAGAGCATGAGATCAGGGCAGAGATTCAGGCATTGATTTTCAGGGCAGGAGATTCAGGGCAGGTGTTTCAGTGCAGTAGTTTCAGGGCATGAGATTCAGGGCATGAGATTCAGGGCATGAGTTTCAGGACAGGAAATTCAGGGCATGAGTTTCAGGGCATGAGTTTCAGGGCAGGAGTTTCAGGGCATGTGATTCAGGCGTGAGTTTCAGGATATGAGATTCATGGCATGAGTTTCAGTGCCAGGAGTTTCAGGGCATGAGATTCAGGGCATGAGTTTCAGAGCATGAGATTCAGGGCATGAGATTCAGGGCATGATTTTCAGGGCAGGAGATTCAGGGCAGGTGTTTCAGTGCAGGAGTTTCAGGGCAATGAGATTCAGGGCATGAGATTCAGGGCTTCATTTTTAGGGCTGGAGATTCAGGGCAGGTGTTTCAGTGCAGGAGTTTCAGGGCACGAGATTCAGGGCATGAGATTCAGGGCATGAGTTTCAGGGCATGAGTTTCAGGGCATGAGATTCAGGGCAGGAGTTTCAGGGCATGTGCATTCTAAGGCGTGAGTTTCAGGATATGAGATTCATGGGCATGAGTTTCAGTGCAGGTGTTTCAGGGCATGAGATTCAGGGCATGAGTTTCAGTGCATGAGTTTGAGGGCAGGAGTTTCAAGGCATGAGATTCAGGGCATGAGTTTCAGTGCATGAGTTTGAGGGCAGGAGTTTCAGGGCATGAGATTCTGGGCATGAGTTTCAGGGCATGAGATTCAGGGCAGGTATTTCAGGGCATGTAATGCAGGGCATGAGTTTCTGGGCCGACTGATTCAGGGCATGAGTTTTAGGGCATGTGATTCAGGGCATGAGTTTCAGTGCATGAGTTTCAGGGCAGGAGTTTCAGGGTATGTGATGTAGGGCATGAGTTTCAGGGCATGAGATTCAGCGGCTTGAGATTCAGGGCATGAGTTTCAGAGCATGAGATTCAGGGCATGAGATTCAGGGCATGATTTTCAGGGCAGGAGATTCAGGGCAGGTGTTTCAGTGCAGGAGTTTCAGGGCATGAGATTCAGGGCATGAGATTCAGGGCATGAGTTTCAGGACAGGAGATTCAGGGCATGAGTTTCAGTGCATGAGTTTCAGGGCAGGAGTTTCAGGGTATGTGATGTAGGCATGAGTTTCAGGGCATGAGATTCAGGGCTTGAGATTCAGGCATGAGGTTTCAGAGCATGAGATTCAGGGCATGAGATTCAGGGCATGATTTTCAGGGCAGAGATCAGGGCAGGTGTTTCAGTGCAGGAGTTTCAGGGCATGAGATTCAGGGCATGAGATTCAGGGCTTCATTTTCAGGGCAGGAGATTCAGGGCAGGTGTTTCAGTGCAGGAGTTTTTATGCACGAGATTCAGGGCATGAGTTTCAGTGCAGTAACTTGAGGTCATGAGATTCAGTGCACGAGTTTCAGAGCGTGAGACTCAGGCATGATATTCAGGCATGAGTTTCAGGGCAGGAGATTCAGGGCAGGTGTTTTCAGTGCAGGAGTTTCAGGGCATGAGATTCAGGACATGAGATTCAGGGCATGAGTTTTAGACAGGAGATTCAGGGCACGAGTTTCAGGGCATGAGTTTCAGAGCAGGAGTTTCAGGGCATGTATTCAGGGCGTCAGTTTCAGGATATGAGATTCATCGCATGAGTTTCAGTGCAGGAGTTTCAGGGCATGAGATGCAGGCATGTGTTTCAGGGCATGAGATTCAGGGCAGGTATTTTCAGGGCATGTAATTCAGGGCATGAGTTTCTGGCAGATGATTCAGGGCATGAGTTTTAGGGTATGTGATTCAGGGCATGAGTTTCAGTGCATGAGTTTCAGGGCAGGAGTTTCAGGGTATGTGATTTAGGCATGAGTTTCAGGGCATGAGATTCAGGGCTTGAGTTTCAGGGCATGAGGTTCAGGGCATGAGCTTCAGGCATGAGATTCAGGGCATGAGTTTCAGTGCAGGAACTTGAGGGCATGAGATTCAGTGCACGAGTTTCAGAGCATGAGATTCAGGGCATGAGATTCAGGGCATGATTTTCAAGGCAGGAGATTCAGGGATGTTGTTTCAGTGCAGGAGTTTCAGGGCATGAGATTCAGGACATGAGTTTCAGGGCATGAGTTTCAGGGCAGGAGATTCAGGGCCGGTGTTTCAGTGCAGAGTTTCAGGGCATGAGATTCAGGGCATGAGATTCAGGGCTTCATTTTCAGGGCAGGAGATTCAGGGCAGGTGTTTCAGTGCAGGAGTTTTATGGCACGAGATTCAGGGCATGAGTTTCAGTGCAGTAACTTGAGGTCATGAGATTCAGTGCACGAGTTTCAGAGCGTGAGACTCAGGGCATGAGATTCAGGGCATGAGTTTCAGGGCAGGAGATTCAGGGCAGGTGTTTCAGTGCAGGAGTTTCAGGGCATGAGATTCAGGACATGAGATTCAGGGCATGAGTTTTAGGACAGGAGATTCAGGGCACGAGTTTCAGGGCATGAGTTTCAGAGCAGGGAGTTTCAGGGCATGTAATTCAGGGCGTCAGTTTCAGGATATGAGATTCATCGCATGAGTTTCAGTGCAGGAGTTTCAGGGCATGAGATGCAGGGCATGTGTTTCAGGGCATGAGATTCAGGGCAGGTATTTCAGGGCATGTAATTCAGGGCATGAGTTTCTGGGCAGATGATTCAGGCATGAGTTTTAGGGTATGTGATTCAGGGCATGAGTTTCAGTGCATGAGTTTCAGGGCAGGAGTTTCAGGGTATGTGATTTAGGGCATGAGTTTCAGGGCATGAGATTCAGGGCTTGAGTTTCAGGGCATGAGGTTCAGGGCATGAGCTTCAGGGCATGAGATTCAGGGCATGAGTTTCAGTGCAGGAACTTGAGGGCATGAGATTCAGTGCACGAGTTTCAGAGCATGAGATTCAGGGCATGAGATTCAGGGCATGATTTTCAAGGCAGGAGATTCAGGGATGTTGTTTCAGTGCAGGAGTTTCAGGGCATGAGATTCAGGACATGAGTTTCAGGGCATGAGTTTCAGGGCATGAGATTCAGGGCAGGTATTTCAGGGCATGTAATTCAGGGCATGAGTTTCTTGGCAGATGATTCAGGGCAGGAATTTTAGGGTATGTGATTCAGGGCATGTAATTCAGGGCATGAGTTTCTGGGCAGATGATTCAGGGCAGGAATTTTAGGGCATGTGATTCAGGGCATGAGTTTCAGTGCATGACTTTCAGGGCAGTAGTTTCAGGGTATGTGATTTAGGGTATGAGTTTCAGGGCATGAGATTCAGGGCTTGAGTTTCAGGGCATGAGATTCAGTGCAGGAGTTTTAGGGCATGTGATTCAGAGCACGAGTTTGAGTGCATGAGTTTCAGGGCAGGAGTTTCTGGGTATGTGATTTAGGGCATGAGTTTCAGGGCAGGAGTTTCAGGGCATGTGATTCAAGGCGTGAGTTTCAGGATATGAGATTCATGGCATGAGTTTCAGTGCAGGTGTTTCAGGGCATGAGATTCAGGGCATGAGTTTCAGGGCAGGAGTTTCAGGGCATGTAATTCAGGGCGTGAGTTTCAGGATATGAGATTCATGGCATGAGTTTCAGTGCAGGAGTTTCAGGGCATGAGATTCAGGGCATGAGTTTCAGGGCATGAGATTCAGGGCAGGTATTTCAGGGCATGTAATTCAGGGCATGAGTTTCTGGGCAGATGATTCAGGGCATGAGTTTTAGGGCATGTGATTCAGGGCATGAGTTTCAGTGCATGAGTTTCAGGGCAGGAGTTTCAGGGTATGTGATTTAGGGCATGAGTTTCAGGGCATGAGATTCAGGGCTTGAGTTTCAGGGAATGAGGTTCAGGGCATGAGTTTCAGGGCATGAGATTCAGGGCATGAGTTTCAGTGCAGGAACTTGAGGGCATGAGATTCAGTGCACGAGTTTCAGAGCATGAGATTCAGGGCATGAGATGCAGGGCATGATTTTTAAGGCAGGAGATTCAGGGCTGGTGTTTCAGTGCAGGAGTTTCAGGGCATGAGATTCAGGGTATGAGATTCAGGGCATGAGTTTCAGGGCATGAGATTCAGGGCAGGTATTTCAGGGCATGTAATTCAGGGCATGAGTTGCTGGGCAGATGATTCAGGGCAGGAATTTTAGGGCATGTGATTCAGGGCATGTAATTCAGGGCATGAGTTTCTGGGCAGATGATTCAGGGCAGGAATTTTAGGGCATGTGATTCAGGGCATGAGTTTCAGTGCATGAGTTTCAGGGCAGTAGTTTCAGGGTATGTGATTTAGGGTATGAGTTTCAGGGCATGAGATTCAGGGCTTGAGTTTCAGGGCATGAGATTCAGGGCAGGAGTTTTAGGGCATGTGATTCAGGGCACGAGTTTGAGTGCATGAGTTTCAGGGCAGGAGTTTCAGGGTATGTGATTTAGGGCATGAGTTTCAGAGCATGAGATTCAGGGCATGAGATTCAGGGTATGATTTTCAGGGCATGAGATTCAGGGCATGAGTTTCAGTGCAGGAACTTGAGGGCATGAGATTCAGTGCACGAGTTTCAGAGCATGAGATTCAGGGCATGAGATGCAGGGCATGATTTTTAAGGCAGGAGATTCAGGGCTGGTGTTTCAGTGCAGGAGTTTCAGGGCATGAGATTCAGGGTATGAGATTCAGGGCATGAGTTTCAGGGCATGAGATTCAGGGCAGGTATTTCAGGGCATGTAATTCAGGGCATGAGTTGCTGGGCAGATGATTCAGGGCAGGAATTTTAGGGCATGTGATTCAGGGCATGTAATTCAGGGCATGAGTTTCTGGGCAGATGATTCAGGGCAGGAATTTTAGGGCATGTGATTCAGGGCATGAGTTTCAGTGCATGAGTTTCAGGGCAGTAGTTTCAGGGTATGTGATTTAGGGTATGAGTTTCAGGGCATGAGATTCAGGGCTTGAGTTTCAGGGCATGAGATTCAGGGCAGGAGTTTTAGGGCATGTGATTCAGGGCACGAGTTTGAGTGCATGAGTTTCAGGGCAGGAGTTTCAGGGTATGTGATTTAGGGCATGAGTTTCAGAGCATGAGATTCAGGGCATGAGATTCAGGGTATGATTTTCAGGGCAGGAGATTCAGGGCAGGTGTTTCAGTGCAGGAGTTTCAGGGCATGAGATTCAGAGCATGAGATTCAGGGCATGAGTTTTAGGACAGGAGATTCAGGGCATGAGTTTCAGGGCATGAGTTTCAGGGCATGAGTTTCAGGGCAGGAGTTTCAGGGCATGTAATTCAGGGCGTGAGTTTCAGGATATGAGATTCATGGCATGAGTTTGAGTGCAGGAGTTTCAGGGCATGAGATTCAGGGCATGAGTTTCAGGGCATGAGATTCAGGGCAGGTATTTCAGGGCATGTAATTCAGGGCATGAGTTTCTGGGCAGATGATTCAGGGCAGGAGTTTTAGGGCATGAGATTCAGGGCATGAGATTCAGGGCATGAGTTTCAGGGCATGAGATTCAGGGCAGGTATTTCAGGGCATGTAATTCAGGGCATGATTTTCTGGGCAGATGATTCAGGGCAGGAATTTTAGGGCATGTGATTCAGGGCATGAGTTTCAGTGCAGGAACTTGAGGGCATGAGATTCAGTGCACGAGTTTCAGAGCATGAGATTCAGGGCATGAGATTCAGGTCATGATTTTCAAGGCAGGAGATTCAGGGCAGGTGTTTCAGTGCAGGAGTTTCAGGACATGAGATTCAGGGCATGAGTTTCAGTGCAGTAACTTGAGGTCATGAGATTCAGTGCACGAGTTTCAGAGCGTGAGATTCAGGGCATGAGATTCAGGGCTTGAGTTTCAGGGCAGGAGATTCAGGGCAGGTGTTTCAGTGCAGGAGTTTCAGGGCATGAGATTCAGGACATGAGATTCAGGGCATGAGTTTTAGGACAGGAGATTCAGGGCATGTAATTCAGGGCGTGAGTTTCAGGATATGAGATTTAGGGTATGAGTTTCAGGGCATGAGATTCAGGGCTTGAGTTTCAGGGCATGAGATTCAGGGCAGGAGTTTTAGGGCATGTGATTCAGGGCACGAGTTTGAGTGCATGAGTTTCAGGGCAGGAGTTTCAGGGTATGTGATTTAGGGCATGAGTTTCAGAGCATGAGATTCAGGGCATGAGATTCAGGGTATGATTTTCAGGGCAGGAGATTCAGGGCAGGTGTTTCAGTGCAGGAACTTGAGGGGATGAGATTCAGGGCATGAGTTTCAGAGCATGAGATTCAGGGCATGAGATTCAGGGCATGATTTTCAGGGCAGGAGATTCAGGGCAGGTGTTTCAGTGCAGGAGTTTCAGGGCATGAGATTCAGAGCATGAGATTCAGGGCATGAGTTTTAGGACAGGAGATTCAGGGCATGAGTTTCAGGGCATGAGTTTCAGGGCATGAGTTTCAGGGCAGGAGTTTCAGGGCATGTAATTCAGGGCGTGAGTTTCAGGATATGAGATTCATGGCATGAGTTTGAGTGCAGGAGTTTCAGGGCATGAGATTCAGGGCATGAGTTTCAGGGCATGAGATTCAGGGCAGGTATTTCAGGGCATGTAATTCAGGGCATGAGTTTCTGGGCAGATGATTCAGGGCAGGAGTTTTAGGGATGAGATTCAGGGCATGAGATTCAGGGCATGAGTTTCAGGGCATGAGATTCAGGGCAGGTATTTCAGGGCATGTAATTCAGGGCATGATTTTCTGGGCAGATGATTCAAGGCAGGAATTTTAGGGCATGTGATTCAGGGCATGAGTTTCAGTGCAGGAACTTGAGGGCATGAGATTCAGTGCACGAGTTTCAGAGCATGAGATTCAGGGCATGAGATTCAGGGCATGAGATTCAGGTCATGATTTTCAAGGCAGGAGATTCAGGGCAGGTGTTTCAGTGCAGGAGTTTCAGGACATGAGATTCAGGGCATGAGTTTCAGTGCAGTAACTTGAGGTCATGAGATTCAGTGCACGAGTTTCAGAGCGTGAGATTCAGGGCATGAGATTCAGGGCTTGAGTTTCAGGGCAGGAGATTCAGGGCAGGTGTTTCAGTGCAGGAGTTTCAGGGCATGAGATTCAGGACATGAGATTCAGGGCATGAGTTTTAGGACAGGAGATTCAGGGCATGTAATTCAGGGCGTGAGTTTCAGGATATGAGATTCATGGCATGAGTTTCAGTGCAGGAGTTTCAGGGCATGAGATTCAGGGCATGAGTTTCAGGGCATGAGATTCAGGGCAGGTATTTCAGGGCATGTAATTCAGGGCATGAGTTTCTGGGCAGATGATTCAGGGCATGAGTTTTAGGGCATGTGATTCAGGGCATGAGATTCAGTGCATGAGTTTCAGGGCAGGAGTTTCAGGGTATGTGATTTAGGGCATGAGTTTCAGGGCATGAGATTCAGGGCTTGAGTTTCAGGGAATGAGGTTCAGGGCATGAGTTTCAGGGCATGAGATTCAGGGCATGAGTTTCAGTGCAGGAACTTGAGGGCATGAGATTCAGTGCACGAGTTTCAGAGCATGAGATTCAGGGCATGAGATTCAGGGCATGATTTTTAAGGCAGGAGATTCAGGGCTGGTGTTTCAGTGCAGGAGTTTCAGGGCATGAGATTCAGGGTATGAGATTCAGGGCATGAGTTTCAGGGCATGAGATTCAGGGCAGGTATTTCAGGGCATGTAATTCAGGGCATGAGTTTCTGGGCAGATGATTCAGGGCAGGAATTTTAGGGCATGTGATTCAGGGCATGTAATTCAGGGCATGAGTTTCTGGGCAGATGATTCAGGGCAGGAATTTTAGGGCATGTGATTCAGGGCATGAGTTTCAGTGCATGAGTTTCAGGGCAGTAGTTTCAGGGTATGTGATTTAGGGTATGAGTTTCAGGGCATGAGATTCAGAGCATGAGATTCAGGGCATGAGTTTTAGGACAGGAGATTCAGGGCATGAGTTTCAGGGCATGAGTTTCAGGGCTTGAGATTCAGGGCATGATTTTCAGGGCAGGAGATTCAGGGCAGGTGTTTCAGTGCAGGAGTTTCAGGGCATGAGATTCAGGGCATGAGATTCAGGGCATGAGTTTCAGGACAGGAAATTCAGGGCATGAGTTTCAGGGCATGAGTTTCAGGGCAGGAGTTTCAGGGCATGTGATTCAGGGCGTGAGTTTCAGGATATGAGATTCATGGCATGAGTTTCAGTGCAGGAGTTTCAGGGCATGAGATTCAGGGCTTGAGTTTCAGGGCATGAGGTTCAGGGCATGAGTTTCAGGTCATGAGATTCAGGGCATGAGTTTCAGTGCAGGAACTTGAGGGGATGAGATTCAGGGCATGAGTTTCAGAGCATGAGATTCAGGGCATGAGATTCAGGGCATGAGTTTCAGGGCATGAGATTCAGGGCAGGTGTTTCAGTGCAGGAGTTTCAGGGCATGAGATTCAGGACATGAGATTCAGGGCATGAGTTTTAGGACAGGAGATTCAGGGCATGAGTTTCAGGGCATGAGTTTCAGGGCATGAGTTTCAGGGCAGGAGTTTCAGGGCATGTAATTCAGGGCGTGAGTTTCAGGATATGAGATTCATGGCATGAGTTTCAGTGCAGGAGTTTCAGGGCATGAGATTCAGGGCATGAGTTTCAGGGCATGAGATTCAGGGCAGGTATTTCAGGGCATGTAATTCAGGGCATGAGTTTCTGGGCAGATGATTCAGGGCATGAGTTTTAGGGCATGTGATTCAGGGCATGAGTTTCAGTGCATGAGTTTCAGGGCAGGAGTTTCAGGGTATGTGATTTAGGGCATGAGTTTCAGGGCATGAGATTCAGGGCTTGAGTTTCAGTGCAGGAACTTGAGGGCATGAGATTCAGTGCACGAGTTTCAGAGCATGAGATTCAGGGCATGAGATTCAGGGCATGATTTTTAAGGCAGGAGATTCAGGGCTGGTGTTTCAGTGCAGGAGTTTCAGGGCATGAGATTCAGGGTATGAGATCCAGGGCATGAGTTTCAGGGCATGAGATTCAGGGCAGGTATTTCAGGGCATGTAATTCAGGGCATGAGTTTCTGGGCAGATGATTCAGGGCAGGAATTTTAGGGCATGTGATTCAGGGCATGTAATTCAGGGCATGAGTTTCTGGGCAGATGATTCAGGGCAGGAATTTTAGGGCATGTGATTCAGGGCATGAGTTTCAGTGCATGAGTTTCAGGGCAGTAGTTTCAGGGTATGTGATTTAGGGTATGAGTTTCAGGGCATGAGATTCAGGGCTTGAGTTTCAGGGCATGAGATTCAGGGCAGGAGTTTTAGGGCATGTGATTCAGGGCACGAGTTTGAGTGCATGAGTTTCAGGGCAGGAGTTTCAGGGTATGTGATTTAGGGCATGAGTTTCAGAGCATGAGATTCAGGGCATGAGATTCAGGGTATGATTTTCAGGGCAGGAGATTCAGGGCAGGTGTTTCAGTGCAGGAGTTTCAGGGCATGAGATTCAGAGCATGAGATTCAGGGCATGAGTTTTAGGACAGGAGATTCAGGGCATGAGTTTCAGGGCATGAGTTTCAGGGCATGAGTTTCAGGGCATGTAATTCAGGGCGTGAGTTTCAGGATATGAGATTCATGGCATGAGTTTGAGTGCAGGAGTTTCAGGGCATGAGATTCAGGGCATGAGTTTCAGGGCATGAGATTCAGGGCAGGTATTTCAGGGCATGTAATTCAGGGCATGAGTTTCTGGGCAGATGATTCAGGGCAGGAGTTTTAGGGCATGAGATTCAGGGCATGAGATTCAGGGCATGAGTTTCAGGGCATGAGATTCAGGGCAGGTATTTCAGGGCATGTAATTCAGGGCATGAGGTTCAGGGCATGAGTTTCAGGGCATGAGTTTCAGGGCAGGAGTTTTAGGGCATGTGATTCAGGGCATGAGTTTGAGTGCATGAGTTTCAGGGCAGGAGTTTCAGGGTATGTGATTTACGGCATGAGATTCCGGGCATGAGATTCAGGGCTTGAGTTTCAGGGCATGAGGTTCAGGGCATGAGTTTCAGGTCATGAGATTCAGGGCATGAGTTTCAGTGCAGGAACTTGAGGGCATGAGATTCAGGGCATGAGTTTCAGAGCATGAGATTCAGGGCTTGAGATTCAGGGCATGATTTTCAGGGCAGGAGATTCAGGGCAGGTGTTTCAGTGCAGGAGTTTCAGGGCATGAGATTCAGGGCATGAGATTCAGGGCATGAGTTTCAGGACAGGAAATTCAGGGCATGAGTTTCAGGGCATGAGTTTCAGGGCAGGAGTTTCAGGGCATGTGATTCAGGGCGTGAGTTTCAGGATATGAGATTCATGGCATGAGTTTCAGTGCAGGAGTTTCAGGGCATGAGATTGAGGGCTTGAGTTTCAGGGCATGAGGTTCAGGGCATGAGTTTCAGGTCATGAGATTCAGGGCATGAGTTTCAGTGCAGGAACTTGAGGGGATGAGATTCAGGGCATGAGTTTCAGAGCATGAGATTCAGGGCATGAGATTCAGGGCATGATTTTCAGGGCAGGAGATTCAGGGCAGGTGTTTCAGTGCAGGAGTTTCAGGGCATGAGATTCAGGGCATGAGATTCAGGGCATGAGTTTCAGGACAGGAAATTCAGGGCATGAGTTTCAGGGCATGAGTTTCAGGGCAGGAGTTTCAGGGCATGTGATTCAGGGCGTGAGTTTCAGGATATGAGATTCATGGCATGAGTTTCAGGGCATGAGTTTCAGGGCATGAGTTTCAGGGCAGGAGTTTCAGGGCATGTGATTCAGGGCGTGAGTTTCAGGATATGAGATTCATGGCATGAGATTCAGGGCATGAGTTTCAGAGCATGAGATTCAGGGCATGAGATTCAGGGCATGATTTTCAGGGCAGGAGATTCAGGGCAGGTGTTTCAGTGCAGGAGTTTCAGGGCATGAGATTCAGGGCATTAGATTCAGGGCATGAGTTTCAGGACAGGAGATTCAGAGCATGAGTTTCAGGGCATGAGTTTCAGGGCATGAGATTCAGGGCATGAGATTCAGGGCTTCATTTTTAGGGCTGGAGATTCAGGGCAGGTGTTTCAGTGCAGGAGTTTCAGGGCACGAGATTCAGGGCATGAGATTCAGGGCATGAGTTTCAGGGCATGAGTTTCAGGGCATGAGATTCAGGGCAGGAGTTTCAGGGCATGTGATTCTAGGCGTGAGTTTCAGGATATGAGATTCATGGCATGTGTTTCAGTGCAGGTGTTTCAGGGCATGAGATTCAGGGCATGAGTTTCAGTGCATGAGTTTGAGGGCAGGAGTTTCAAGGCATGAGATTCAGGGCATGAGTTTCAGTGCATGAGTTTGAGGGCAGGAGTTTCAGGGCATGAGATTCTGGGCATGAGTTTCAGGGCATGAGATTCAGGGCAGGTATTTCAGGGCATGTAATTCAGGGCATGAGTTTCTGGGCCGATGATTCAGGGCATGAGTTTTAGGGCATGTGATTCAGGGCATGAGTTTCAGTGCATGAGTTTCAGGGCAGGAGTTTCAGGGTATGTGATGTAGGGCATGAGTTTCAGGGCATGAGATTCAGGGCTTGAGATTCAGGGCATGAGTTTCAGAGCATGAGATTCAGGGCATGAGATTCAGGGCATGATTTTCAGGGCAGGAGATTCAGGGCAGGTGTTTCAGTGCAGGAGTTTCAGGGCATGAGATTCAGGGCATGAGATTCTGGGCATGAGTTTCAGGACAGGAGATTCAGGGCATGTGTTTCAGGGCATGAATTTCAGGGCATGAGATTCAGGGCATGAGATTCAGGGCTTCATTTTCAGGGCAGGAGATTCAGGGCAGGTGTTTCAGTGCAGGAGTTTCATGGCACGAGATTCAGGGCATGAGTTTCAGTGCAGCAACTTGAGGTCATGAGATTCAGTGCACGAGTTTCAGAGCGTGAGACTCAGGGCATGAGATTCAGGGCATGAGTTTCAGGGCAGGAGATTCAGGGCAGGTGTTTCAGTGCAGGAGTTTCAGGGCATGAGATTCAGGACATGAGATTCAGGGCATGAGTTTTAGGACAGGAGATTCAGGGCACGAGTTTCAGGGCATGGGTTTCAGGGCAGGAGTTTCAGGGCATGTAATTCAGGGCGTCAGTTTCAGGATATGAGATTCATCGCATGAGTTTCAGTGCAGGAGTTTCAGGGCATGAGATGCAGGGCATGTGATTCAGGGCATGAGATTCAGGGCAGGTATTTCAGGGCATGTAATTCAGGGCATGAGTTTCTGGGCAGATGATTCAGGGCATGAGTTTTAGGGCATGTGATTCAGGGCATGAGTTTCAGTGCATGAGTTTCAGGGCAGGAGTTTCAGGGTATGTGATTTAGGGCATGAGTTTCAGGGCATGAGATTCAGGGCTTGAGTTTCAGGGCATGAGGTTCAGGGCATGAGCTTCAGGGCATGAGATTCAGGGCATGAGTTTCAGTGCAGGAACTTGAGGGCATGAGATTCAGTGCACGAGTTTCAGAGCATGAGATTCAGGGCATGAGATTCAGGGCATGATTTTCAAGGCAGGAGATTCAGGGATGTTGTTTCAGTGCAGGAGTTTCAGGGCATGAGATTCAGGACATGAGTTTCAGGGCATGAGTTTCAGGGCATGAGATTCAGGGCAGGTATTTCAGGGCATGTAATTCAGGGCATGAGTTTCTTGGCAGATGATTCAGGGCAGGAATTTTAGGGTATGTGATTCAGGGCATGTAATTCAGGGCATGAGTTTCTGGGCAGATGATTCAGGGCAGGAATTTTAGGGCATGTGATTCAGGGCATGAGTTTCAGTGCATGAGTTTCAGGGCAGTAGTTTCAGGGTATGTGATTTAGGGTATGAGTTTCAGGGCATGAGATTCAGGGCTTGAGTTTCAGGGCATGAGATTCAGGGCAGGAGTTTTAGGGCATGTGATTCAGGGCACGAGTTTGAGTGCATGAGTTTCAGGGCAGGAGTTTCAGGGTATGTGATTTAGGGCATGAGTTTCAGAGCATGAGATTCAGGGCATGAGATTCAGGGTATGATTTTCAGGGCAGGAGATTCAGGGCAGGTGTTTCAGTGCAGGAGTTTCAGGGCATGAGATTCAGAGCATGAGATTCAGGGCATGAGTTTTAGGACAGGAGATTCATGGCATGAGTTTCAGGGCATGAGTTTCAGGGCATGAGTTTCAGGGCAGGAGTTTCAGGGCATGTAATTCAGGGCGTGAGTTTCAGGATATGAGATTCATGGCATGAGTTTGAGTGCAGGAGTTTCAGGGCATGAGATTCAGGGCATGAGTTTCAGGGCATGAGATTCAGGGCATGAGATTCAGGGCAGGTATTTCAGGGCATGTAATTCAGGGCATGATTTTCTGGGCAGATGATTCAGGGCAGGAATTTTAGGGCATGTGATTCAGGGCATGAGATTCAGGGCATGAGTTTCAGGGCATGAGATTCAGGGCAGGTATTTCAGGGCATGTAATTCAGGGCATGATTTTCTGGGCAGATGATTCAGGGCAGGAATTTTAGTGCAGGAGTTTCAGGACATGAGATTCAGGGCATGAGTTTCAGTGCAGTAACTTGAGGTCATGAGATTCAGTGCACGAGTTTCAGAGCGTGAGATTCAGGGCATGAGATTCAGGGCTTGAGTTTCAGGGCAGGAGATTCAGGGCAGGTGTTTCAGTGCAGGAGTTTCAGGGCATGAGATTCAGGACATGAGATTCAGGGCATGAGTTTTAGGACAGGAGATTCAGGGCATGTAATTCAGGGCGTGAGTTTCAGGATATGAGATTTAGGGTATGAGTTTCAGGGCATGAGATTCAGGGCTTGAGTTTCAGGGCATGAGATTCAGGGCAGGAGTTTTAGGGCATGTGATTCAGGGCACGAGTTTGAGTGCATGAGTTTCAGGGCAGGAGTTTCAGGGTATGTGATTTAGGGCATGAGTTTCAGAGCATGAGATTCAGGGCATGAGATTCAGGGTATGATTTTCAGGGCAGGAGATTCAGGGCAGGTGTTTCAGTGCAGGAACTTGAGGGGATGAGATTCAGGGCATGAGTTTCAGAGCATGAGATTCAGGGCATGAGATTCAGGGCATGATTTTCAGGGCAGGAGATTCAGGGCAGGTGTTTCAGTGCAGGAGTTTCAGGGCATGAGATTCAGAGCATGAGATTCAGGGCATGAGTTTTAGGACAGGAGATTCAGGGCATGAGTTTCAGGGCATGAGTTTCAGGGCATGAGTTTCAGGGCAGGAGTTTCAGGGCATGTAATTCAGGGCGTGAGTTTCAGGATATGAGATTCATGGCATGAGTTTGAGTGCAGGAGTTTCAGGGCATGAGATTCAGGGCATGAGTTTCAGGGCATGAGATTCAGGGCAGGTATTTCAGGGCATGAAATTCAGGGCATGAGTTTCTGGGCAGATGATTCAGGGCAGGAGTTTTAGGGCATGAGATTCAGGGCATGAGATTCAGGGCATGAGTTTCAGGGCATGAGATTCAGGGCAGGTATTTCAGGGCATGTAATTCAGGGCATGATTTTCTGGGCAGATGATTCAGGGCAGGAATTTTAGGGCATGTGATTCAGGGCATGAGTTTCAGTGCAGGAACTTGAGGGCATGAGATTCAGTGCACGAGTTTCAGAGCATGAGATTCAGGGCATGAGATTCAGGTCATGATTTTCAAGGCAGGAGATTCAGGGCAGGTGTTTCAGTGCAGGAGTTTCAGGACATGAGATTCAGGGCATGAGTTTCAGTGCAGTAACTTGAGGTCATGAGATTCAGTGCACGAGTTTCAGAGCGTGAGATTCAGGGCATGAGATTCAGGGCTTGAGTTTCAGGGCAGGAGATTCAGGGCAGGTGTTTCAGTGCAGGAGTTTCAGGGCATGAGATTCAGGACATGAGATTCAGGGCATGAGTTTTAGGACAGGAGATTCAGGGCATGTAATTCAGGGCGTGAGTTTCAGGATATGAGATTCATGGCATGAGTTTCAGTGCAGGAGTTTCAGGGCATGAGATTCAGGGCATGAGTTTCAGGGCATGAGATTCAGGGCAGGTATTTCAGGGCATGTAATTCAGGGCATGAGTTTCTGGGCAGATGATTCAGGGCATGAGTTTTAGGGCATGTGATTCAGGGCATGAGATTCAGTGCATGAGTTTCAGGGCAGGAGTTTCAGGGTATGTGATTTAGGGCATGAGTTTCAGGGCATGAGATTCAGGGCTTGAGTTTCAGGGAATGAGGTTCAGGGCATGAGTTTCAGGGCATGAGATTCAGGGCATGAGTTTCAGTGCAGGAACTTGAGGGCATGAGATTCAGTGCACGAGTTTCAGAGCATGAGATTCAGGGCATGAGATTCAGGGCATGATTTTTAAGGCAGGAGATTCAGGGCTGGTGTTTCAGTGCAGGAGTTTCAGGGCATGAGATTCAGGGTATGAGATTCAGGGCATGAGTTTCAGGGCATGAGATTCAGGGCAGGTATTTCAGGGCATGTAATTCAGGGCATGAGTTTCTGGGCAGATGATTCAGGGCAGGAATTTTAGGGCATGTGATTCAGGGCATGTAATTCAGGGCATGAGTTTCTGGGCAGATGATTCAGGGCAGGAATTTTAGGGCATGTGATTCAGGGCATGAGTTTCAGTGCATGAGTTTCAGGGCAGTAGTTTCAGGGTATGTGATTTAGGGTATGAGTTTCAGGGCACGAGATTCAGAGCATGAGATTCAGGGCATGAGTTTTAGGACAGGAGATTCAGGGCATGAGTTTCAGGGCATGAGTTTCAGGGCTTGAGATTCAGGGCATGATTTTCAGGGCAGGAGATTCAGGGCAGGTGTTTCAGTGCAGGAGTTTCAGGGCATGAGATTCAGGGCATGAGATTCAGGGCATGAGTTTCAGGACAGGAAATTCAGGGCATGAGTTTCAGGGCATGAGTTTCAGGGTAGGAGTTTCAGGGCATGTGATTCAGGGCGTGAGTTTCAGGATATGAGATTCATGGCATGAGTTTCAGTGCAGGAGTTTCAGGGCATGAGATTCAGGGCTTGAGTTTCAGGGCATGAGGTTCAGGGCATGAGTTTCAGGTCATGAGATTCAGGGCATGAGTTTCAGTGCAGGAACTTGAGGGGATGAGATTCAGGGCATGAGTTTCAGAGCATGAGATTCAGGGCATGAGATTCAGGGCATGAGTTTCAGGGCATGAGATTCAGGGCAGGTGTTTCAGTGCAGGAGTTTCAGGGCATGAGATTCAGGACATGAGATTCAGGGCATGAGTTTTAGGACAGGAGATTCAGGGCATGAGTTTCAGGGCATGAGTTTCAGGGCATGAGTTTCAGGGCAGGAGTTTCAGGGCATGTAATTCAGGGCGTGAGTTTCAGGATATGAGATTCATGGCATGAGTTTCAGTGCAGGAGTTTCAGGGCATGAGATTCAGGGCATGAGTTTCAGGGCATGAGATTCAGGGCAGGTATTTCAGGGCATGTAATTCAGGGCATGAGTTTCTGGGCAGATGATTCAGGGCATGAGTTTTAGGGCATGTGATTCAGGGCATGAGTTTCAGTGCATGAGTTTCAGGGCAGGAGTTTCAGGGTATGTGATTTAGGGCATGAGTTTCAGGGCATGAGATTCAGGGCTTGAGTTTCAGGGAATGAGGTTCAGGGCATGAGTTTCAGGGCATGAGATTCAGGGCATGAGTTTCAGTGCAGGAACTTGAGGGCATGAGATTCAGTGCACGAGTTTCAGAGCATGAGATTCAGGGCATGAGATTCAGGGCATGATTTTTAAGGCAGGAGATTCAGGGCTGGTGTTTCAGTGCAGGAGTTTCAGGGCATGAGATTCAGGGTATGAGATCCAGGGCATGAGTTTCAGGGCATGAGATTCAGGGCAGGTATTTCAGGGCATGTAATTCAGGGCATGAGTTTCTGGGCAGATGATTCAGGGCAGGAATTTTAGGGCATGTGATTCAGGGCATGTAATTCAGGGCATGAATTTCTGGGCAGATGATTCAGGGCAGGAATTTTAGGGCATGTGATTCAGGGCATGAGTTTCAGTGCATGAGTTTCAGGGCAGTAGTTTCAGGGTATGTGATTTAGGGTATGAGTTTCAGGGCATGAGATTCAGGGCTTGAGTTTCAGGGCATGAGATTCAGGGCAGGAGTTTTAGGGCATGTGATTCAGGGCACGAGTTTGAGTGCATGAGTTTCAGGGCAGGAGTTTCAGGGTATGTGATTTAGGGCATGAGTTTCAGAGCATGAGATTCAGGGCATGAGATTCAGGGTATGATTTTCAGGGCAGGAGATTCAGGGCAGGTGTTTCAGTGCAGGAGTTTCAGGGCATGAGATTCAGAGCATGAGATTCAGGGCATGAGTTTTAGGACAGGAGATTCAGGGCATGAGTTTCAGGGCATGAGTTTCAGGGCATGAGTTTCAGGGCAGGAGTTTCAGGGCATGTAATTCAGGGCGTGAGTTTCAGGATATGAGATTCATGGCATGAGTTTGAGTGCAGGAGTTTCAGGGCATGAGATTCAGGGCATGAGTTTCAGGGCATGAGATTCAGGGCAGGTATTTCAGGGCATGTAATTCAGGGCATGAGTTTCTGGGCAGATGATTCAGGGCAGGAGTTTTAGGGCATGAGATTCAGGGCATGAGATTCAGGGCATGAGTTTCAGGGCATGAGATTCAGGGCAGGTATTTCAGGGCATGTAATTCAGGGCATGAGGTTCAGGGCATGAGTTTCAGGGCATGAGTTTCAGGGCAGGAGTTTTAGGGCATGTGATTCAGGGCATGAGTTTGAGTGCATGAGTTTCAGGGCAGGAGTTTCAGGGTATGTGATTTAGGGCATGAGATTCCGGGCATGAGATTCAGGGCTTGAGTTTCAGGGCATGAGGTTCAGGGCATGAGTTTCAGGTCATGAGATTCAGGGCATGAGTTTCAGTGCAGGAACTTGAGGGCATGAGATTCAGGGCATGAGTTTCAGAGCATGAGATTCAGGGCTTGAGATTCAGGGCATGATTTTCAGGGCAGGAGATTCAGGGCAGGTGTTTCAGTGCAGGAGTTTCAGGGCATGAGATTCAGGGCATGAGATTCAGGGCATGAGTTTCAGGACAGGAAATTCAGGGCATGAGTTTCAGGGCATGAGTTTCAGGGCAGGAGTTTCAGGGCATGTGATTCAGGGCGTGAGTTTCAGGATATGAGATTCATGGCATGAGTTTCAGTGCAGGAGTTTCAGGGCATGAGATTCAGGGCTTGAGTTTCAGGGCATGAGGTTCAGGGCATGAGTTTCAGGTCATGAGATTCAGGGCATGAGTTTCAGTGCAGGAACTTGAGGGGATGAGATTCAGGGCATGAGTTTCAGAGCATGAGATTCAGGGCATGAGATTCAGGGCATGATTTTCAGGGCAGGAGATTCAGGGCAGGTGTTTCAGTGCAGGAGTTTCAGGGCATGAGATTCAGGGCATGAGATTCAGGGCATGAGTTTCAGGACAGGAAATTCAGGGCATGAGTTTCAGGGCATGAGTTTCAGGGCAGGAGTTTCAGGGCATGTGATTCAGGGCGTGAGTTTCAGGATATGAGATTCATGGCATGAGTTTCAGGGCATGAGTTTCAGGGCATGAGTTTCAGGGCAGGAGTTTCAGGGCATGTGATTCAGGGCGTGAGTTTCAGGATATGAGATTCATGGCATGGGATTCAGGGCATGAGTTTCAGAGCATGAGATTCAGGGCATGAGATTCAGGGCATGATTTTCAGGGCAGGAGATTCAGGGCAGGTGTTTCAGTGCAGGAGTTTCAGGGCATGAGATTCAGGGCATTAGATTCAGGGCATGAGTTTCAGGACAGGAGATTCAGAGCATGAGTTTCAGGGCATGAGTTTCAGGGCATGAGATTCAGGGCATGAGATTCAGGGCTTCATTTTTAGGGCTGGAGATTCAGGGCAGGTGTTTCAGTGCAGGAGTTTCAGGGCACGAGATTCAGGGCATGAGATTCAGGGCATGAGTTTCAGGGCATGAGTTTCAGGGCATGAGATTCAGGGCAGGAGTTTCAGGGCATGTGATTCTAGGCGTGAGTTTCAGGATATGAGATTCATGGCATGAGTTTCAGTGCAGGTGTTTCAGGGCATGAGATTCAGGGCATGAGTTTCAGTGCATGAGTTTGAGGGCAGGAGTTTCAAGGCATGAGATTCAGGGCATGAGTTTCAGTGCATGAGTTTGAGGGCAGGAGTTTCAGGGCATGAGATTCTGGGCATGAGTTTCAGGGCATGAGTTTCAGGGCAGTAGTTTCAGGGTATGTGATTTAGGGTATGAGTTTCAGGGCATGAGATTCAGGGCTTGAGTTTCAGGGCATGAGATTCAGGGCAGGAGTTTTAGGGCATGTGATTCAGGGCACGAGTTTGAGTGCATGAGTTTCAGGGCAGGAGTTTCAGGGTATGTGATTTAGGGCATGAGTTTCAGAGCATGAGATTCAGGGCATGAGATTCAGGGTATGATTTTCAGGGCAGGAGATTCAGGGCAGGTGTTTCAGTGCAGGAGTTTCAGGGCATGAGATTCAGAGCATGAGATTCAGGGCATGAGTTTTAGGACAGGAGATTCAGGGCATGAGTTTCAGGGCATGAGTTTCAGGGCATGAGTTTCAGGGCAGGAGTTTCAGGGCATGTAATTCAGGGCGTGAGTTTCAGGATATGAGATTCATGGCATGAGTTTGAGTGCAGGAGTTTCAGGGCATGAGATTCAGGGCATGAGTTTCAGGGCATGAGATTCAGGGCAGGTATTTCAGGGCATGTAATTCAGGGCATGAGTTTCTGGGCAGATGATTCAGGGCAGGAGTTTTAGGGCATGAGATTCAGGGCATGAGATTCAGGGCATGAGTTTCAGGGCATGAGATTCAGGGCAGGTATTTCAGGGCATGTAATTCAGGGCATGAGGTTCAGGGCATGAGTTTCAGGGCATGAGTTTCAGGGCAGGAGTTTTAGGGCATGTGATTCAGGGCATGAGTTTGAGTGCATGAGTTTCAGGGCAGGAGTTTCAGGGTATGTGATTTAGGGCATGAGATTCCGGGCATGAGATTCAGGGCTTGAGTTTCAGGGCATGAGGTTCAGGGCATGAGTTTCAGGTCATGAGATTCAGGGCATGAGTTTCAGTGCAGGAACTTGAGGGCATGAGATTCAGGGCATGAGTTTCAGAGCATGAGATTCAGGGCTTGAGATTCAGGGCATGATTTTCAGGGCAGGAGATTCAGGGCAGGTGTTTCAGTGCAGGAGTTTCAGGGCATGAGATTCAGGGCATGAGATTCAGGGCATGAGTTTCAGGACAGGAAATTCAGGGCATGAGTTTCAGGGCATGAGTTTCAGGGCAGGAGTTTCAGGGCATGTGATTCAGGGCGTGAGTTTCAGGATATGAGATTCATGGCATGAGTTTCAGTGCAGGAGTTTCAGGGCATGAGATTCAGGGCTTGAGTTTCAGGGCATGAGGTTCAGGGCATGAGTTTCAGGTCATGAGATTCAGGGCATGAGTTTCAGTGCAGGAACTTGAGGGGATGAGATTCAGGGCATGAGTTTCAGAGCATGAGATTCAGGGCATGAGATTCAGGGCATGATTTTCAGGGCAGGAGATTCAGGGCAGGTGTTTCAGTGCAGGAGTTTCAGGGCATGAGATTCAGGGCATGAGATTCAGGGCATGAGTTTCAGGACAGGAAATTCAGGGCATGAGTTTCAGGGCATGAGTTTCAGGGCAGGAGTTTCAGGGCATGTGATTCAGGGCGTGAGTTTCAGGATATGAGATTCATGGCATGAGTTTCAGGGCATGAGTTTCAGGGCATGAGTTTCAGGGCAGGAGTTTCAGGGCATGTGATTCAGGGCGTGAGTTTCAGGATATGAGATTCATGGCATGGGATTCAGGGCATGAGTTTCAGAGCATGAGATTCAGGGCATGAGATTCAGGGCATGATTTTCAGGGCAGGAGATTCAGGGCAGGTGTTTCAG
Source organism: Mobula birostris (assembly GCF_030028105.1). Lineage (NCBI taxonomy): Eukaryota > Metazoa > Chordata > Chondrichthyes > Myliobatiformes > Myliobatidae > Mobula > Mobula birostris. The sequence continues at coordinate 27,886 of NW_027275444.1, forward strand.
TGCAGGAGTTTCAGGGCATGAGATTCAGGGCATTAGATTCAGGGCATGAGTTTCAGGACAGGAGATTCAGAGCATGAGTTTCAGGGCATGAGTTTCAGGGCATGAGATTCAGGGCATGAGATTCAGGGCTTCATTTTTAGGGCTGGAGATTCAGGGCAGGTGTTTCAGTGCAGGAGTTTCAGGGCACGAGATTCAGGGCATGAGATTCAGGGCATGAGTTTCAGGGCATGAGTTTCAGGGCATGAGATTCAGGGCAGGAGTTTCAGGGCATGTGATTCTAGGCGTGAGTTTCAGGATATGAGATTCATGGCATGAGTTTCAGTGCAGGTGTTTCAGGGCATGAGATTCAGGGCATGAGTTTCAGTGCATGAGTTTGAGGGCAGGAGTTTCAAGGCATGAGATTCAGGGCATGAGTTTCAGTGCATGAGTTTGAGGGCAGGAGTTTCAGGGCATGAGATTCTGGGCATGAGTTTCAGGGCATGAGATTCAGGGCAGGTATTTCAGGGCATGTAATTCAGGGCATGAGTTTCTGGGCCGATGATTCAGGGCATGAGTTTTAGGGCATGTGATTCAGGGCATGAGTTTCAGTGCATGAGTTTCAGGGCAGGAGTTTCAGGGTATGTGATGTAGGGCATGAGTTTCAGGGCATGAGATTCAGGGCTTGAGATTCAGGGCATGAGTTTCAGAGCATGAGATTCAGGGCATGAGATTCAGGGCATGATTTTCAGGGCAGGAGATTCAGGGCAGGTGTTTCAGTGCAGGAGTTTCAGGGCATGAGATTCAGGGCATGAGATTCAGGGCATGAGTTTCAGGACAGGAGATTCAGGGCATGTGTTTCAGGGCATGAGTTTCAGGGCATGAGATTCAGGGCATGAGATTCAGGGCTTCATTTTCAGGGCAGGAGATTCAGGGCAGGTGTTTCAGTGCAGGAGTTTCATGGCACGAGATTCAGGGCATGAGTTTCAGTGCAGCAACTTGAGGTCATGAGATTCAGTGCACGAGTTTCAGAGCGTGAGACTCAGGGCATGAGATTCAGGGCATGAGTTTCAGGGCAGGAGATTCAGGGCAGGTGTTTCAGTGCAGGAGTTTCAGGGCATGAGATTCAGGACATGAGATTCAGGGCATGAGTTTTAGGACAGGAGATTCAGGGCACGAGTTTCAGGGCATGAGTTTCAGGGCAGGAGTTTCAGGGCATGTAATTCAGGGCGTCAGTTTCAGGATATGAGATTCATCGCATGAGTTTCAGTGCAGGAGTTTCAGGGCATGAGATGCAGGGCATGTGATTCAGGGCATGAGATTCAGGGCAGGTATTTCAGGGCATGTAATTCAGGGCATGAGTTTCTGGGCAGATGATTCAGGGCATGAGTTTTAGGGCATGTGATTCAGGGCATGAGTTTCAGTGCATGAGTTTCAGGGCAGGAGTTTCAGGGTATGTGATTTAGGGCATGAGTTTCAGGGCATGAGATTCAGGGCTTGAGTTTCAGGGCATGAGATTCAGGGCATGAGTTTCAGTGCAGGAACTTGAGGGCATGAGATTCAGTGCACGAGTTTCAGAGCATGAGATTCAGGGCATGAGATTCAGGGCATGATTTTCAAGGCAGGAGATTCAGGGATGTTGTTTCAGTGCAGGAGTTTCAGGGCATGAGATTCAGGGCATGAGTTTCAGGGCATGAGTTTCAGGGCATGAGATTCAGGGCAGGTATTTCAGGGCATGTAATTCAGGGCATGAGTTTCTTGGCAGATGATTCAGGGCAGGAATTTTAGGGTATGTGATTCAGGGCATGTAATTCAGGGCATGAGTTTCTGGGCAGATGATTCGGGGCAGGAATTTCAGGGCATGTGATTCAGGGCATGAGTTTCAGTGCATGACTTTCAGGGCAGTAGTTTCAGGGTATGTGATTTAGGGTATGAGTTTCAGGGCATGAGATTCAGGGCTTGAGTTTCAGGGCATGAGATTCAGTGCAGGAGTTTTAGGGCATGTGATTCAGAGCACGAGTTTGAATGCATGAGTTTCAGGGCAGGAGTTTCAGGGTATGTGATTTAGGGCATGAGTTTCAGAGCATGAGATTCAGGGCATGAGATTCAGGGTATGATTTTCAGGGCAGGAGATTCAAGGCATGAGTTTCAGTGCATGAGTTTGTGGCCAGGAGTTTCAGGGCATGAGATTCAGGGCATGAGTTTCAGGGCATGAGATTCAGGGCAGGTTTTTCAGGGCATGTAATTCAGGGCATGAGTTTCTGGGCAGAAATTCAGGGCAGGAGTTTTAGGGCATGAGATTCAGGGCTTGAATTTCAGTGCATGAGTTTCAGGGCATGACATTCAGAGCATGAGTTTCAGTGCAGGAACTTGAGGGCATGAGATTCAGTGCACGAGTTTTAGAGCATGAGATTCAGGGCTTCATTTTCAGGGCAGGAGATTCAGGGCAGGTGTTTCAGTGCAGGAGTTTCAGGGCACGAGATTCAGGGCATGAGATTCAGGGCATGTGATTCAAGGCGTGAGTTTCAGGATATGGGATTCATGGCATGAGTTTCAGTGCAGGTGTTTCAGGGCATGAGATTCAGGGCATGAGTTTCAGTGCATGAGTTTCAATGCAGGAGTTTCAGGGTATGTGATTTAGGGCATGAGTTTCAGGGCATGAGATTCAGGGCTTGAGTTTCAGGGCATGAGGTTCAGGGCATGAGTTTCAGGGCATGAGATTCAGTGCATGAGTCTCAGGGCAGTAGTTTCAGGGTATGTGATTTATGGCATGAGTTTCAGGGCATGATATTCAGGGCTTGAGTTTCAGGGCATGAGGTTCAGGGCATGAGTTTCAGGGCATGAGTTTCAGGGCAGGAGTTTTAGGGCATGTGATTCAGGGCATGAGATTGAGTGCATGAGTTTCAGGGCAGGAGTTTCAGGGTATGTGATTTAGGGCATGAGTTTCAGGGCATGAGATTCAGGGCTTGAGTTTCAGGGCATGAGGTTCAGGGCATGAGTTTCAGGTCATGAGATTCAGGGCATGAGTTTCAGTGCAGGAACTTGAGGGCATGAGATTCAGAGCATGAGTTTCAGAGCATGAGATTCAGGGCATGAGATTCAGGGCATGATTTTTAAGGCAGGAGATTCAGGGCAGGTGTTTCGGTGCAGGAGTTTCAGGGCATGAGATTCAGGGCAAGAGATTCAGGGCATGAGTTTCAGGACAGGAGATTCTGGGCATGAGTTTCAGGGCATGAGTTTCAGGGCATGAGTTTCAGGGCAGGAGTTTCAGGGCATGTGATTCAGGGCGTGAGTTTCAGGATCTGAGATTCATGGCATGAGTTTCAGTGCAGGAGTTTCAGGGTATGAGATTCAGGTCATGAGTTTCAGGGTAGGTGATTCAGGGCAGGAGTTTCAGGACATGAGATTCAGGGCATGAGTTTCAGTGCAGGAACTTGAGGTCATGAGATTCAGTGCACGAGTTTCAGAGCGTGAGATTCAGGGCATGAGATTCAGGGCATGAGTTTCAGGGCAGGAGATTCAGGGCTGGTGTTTCAGTGCAGGAGTTTCAGGGCATGAGATTCAGGACATGAGATTCAGGGCAGGAGATTCAGGGCAGGTGTTTCAGTGCAGGAGTTTCAGGGCATGAGATTCAGGGCATGAGATTCAGGGCATGAGTTTCAGGACAGGAGATTCAGGGCATGAGTTTCAGGGCATGAGTTTCAGGGCATGAGTTTCAGGGCAGGAGTTTCAGGGCATGTGATTCAGGGCGTGAGTTTCAGGGCATGAGATTCAGGGCAGTGTTTCAGGGCATGTAATTCAGGGCATGAGTTTCTGGGCAGATGATTCAGGGCATTAGTTTTAGGGCATGTGGTTCAGGGCATGAGATTCAGTGCATGAGTTTCAGGGCAGGAGTTTCAGGGTATGTGATTTAGGGCATGAGTTTCAGGGCATGAGATTCAGGGCTTGAGTTTCAGGGCATGAGGTTCAGGGCATGAGTTTCAGGGCATGAGATTCAGGGCATGAGTTTCAGTGCAGGAACTTGAGGGCATAAGATTCAGTGCACGAATTTCAGAGCATGAGATTCAGGGCATGAGATTCAGGGCATGAGTTTCAGTGCAGGAATTTCAGGGCATGAGATTCAGGGCATGAGATTCAGGGCATGAGTTTTAGGAAAGGAGATTCAGGGAATGAGTTTCAGGGCATGCGTTTCAAGGCAGGAGTTTCAGGGTATGTAATTCAGGGCGTGAGTTTCAGGGCATGAGATTCAGGACAGGAGTTTCAAGGCATGAAATTCAGGGCTTGAGTTTCACTGCATGAGTTTGAGGGCAGGAGTTTCAGGGCATGAGTTTCAGTGCATGAGTTTCAGGGCAGGAGATTCAGGGCTTGAGTTTCAGGGCATGATTTTCAGGGCAGGAGATTCAGGGCAGGTGTTTCAGTGCAGGAGTTTCTGGGCATGAGATTCAGGGCATGAGATTCAGGGCATGAGTTTCAGGATATGAGATTCATGGCATGAGTTTCAGTGCAGGAGATTCAGGGCATGAGTTTCAGTGCATAAGTTTGAGGGCAGGAGTTTCAAGGCATGAGATTCAGGGCATGAGTTTCAGTGCATGAGTTTGAGGGCAGGAGTTTCAGGGCATGTAATTCAGGGCGTGAGTTTCAGTGCATGAGATTCAGGGCAGATATTTCAGGGCATGTAATTCACGGCATGAGTTTCTGGGCAGCTGATTCAGGGCAGGAGTTTTAGGGCATGTGATTCAGGGCATGAGTTTCAGGGCATGAGTTTCAGTGCAGGAGTTTCAGGGCATGAGATTCAGGGCATGAATTTCAGGACATGAGATTCAGGGCAGGTATTTCAGGGCATGTAATTCAGGGCATGAGTTTCTGGGCAGCTGATTCAGGGCAGGAGTTTTAGGGCATGTGATTCAGGGCATGAGTTTCAGTGCATGAGTTTCAGGGCAGGAGTTTCAGGGTATGTGATTTAGGGCAAGAGTTTCAGGGCATGAGATTCAGGGCTTGAGTTTCAGGGCATGAGGTTCAGGGCATGAGTTTCAGGGCATGAGATTCAGGGCATGAGTTTCAGTGCAGTTAATTGAGGGCATGAGATTCAGTGCACGAGTTTTAGAGCATGAGATTAAGGGCTTCATTTTCAGGGCAGGAGATTCAGGGCAGGTGTTTCAGTGCAGGAGTTTCAGGGCATGAGATTCAGAGCATGAGATTCAGGGCATGAGTTTCAGGACAGGAGATTCAGGGCATGAGTTTCAGGGCATGAGTTTCAGGGCATGAGTTTCAGGACAGGAGTTTCAGGGCATGTGATTCAGGGCGTGAGTTTCAGGATATGAGATTCATGGCATGAGTTTAAGTGCAGGAGTTTCAGGGCATGAGATTCAGGGCATGAGTTTCACGGTAGGTGATTCAGGGCAGGAGTTTCAGGACATGAGATTCAGGGCATGAGTTTCAGTGCAGGACCTTGAGGTCATGAGATTCAGTGCACGAGTTTCAGAGTGTGAGATTCAGGGCATGAGATTCAGGGCATGAGTTTCAAAGCAGGAGATTCAGGGCAGGTGTTTCAGTGCAGGAGTTTCATGGCATGAGATTCAGGGCATGAGTTTTAGGACAGGAGATTCAGGGAATGAGTTTCAGGGCATGTGTTTCAAGGCAGGAGTTTCAGGGCATGTAATTCAGGGCGTGAGTTTCAGGATATGAGATTCATGGCATGAGTTTCAGTGCAGGAGTTTCAGGGCATGAGATTCAGGGCATGAGTTTCAGGGCATGAGATTCAGGACAGGAGTTTCAAGGCATGAAATTCAGGGCTTGAGTTTCACTGCATGAGTTTGAGGGCAGGAGTTTCAGGGCATGAGATTCAGGGCATGAGTTTCAGGGCATCAGATTCAGGACAGGAATTTCAGGGCATGTAATTCAGGGCATGAGTTTCTGGGCAGATGATTCAGGGCAGGAGTTTTAGGGCATGTGATTCAGGGCATGAGTTTCAGTGCATGAGTTTCAGGGCAGGAGATTCAGGGTATGAGATTTAGGGCATGAGTTTCAGTGCATGAGATTCAGGGCTTGAGTTTCAGGGCATGATTTTCAGGGCAGGAGATTCAGGGCAGGTGTTTCAGTGCAGGAGTTTCTGGGCATGAGATTCAGGGCATGAGATTCAGGGCATGAGTTTCAGGATATGAGATTCATGGCATGAGTTTCACTGCAGGAGATTCAGGGCATGAGTTTCAGGGCATGAGTTTCAGTGCATGAGTTTGAGGGCAGGAGTTTCAGGGCATGAGATTTAGGGCATGAGTTTCAGGGCATGACATTCAGGGCAGATATTTCAGGGCATGTAATTCAGGGCATGAGTTTCTGGGCAGCTGATTCAGGGCAGGAGTTTTTGGGCATGTGATTCAGGGCATGAGTTTCAGGGCATGAGTTTCAGTGCAGGAGTTTCAGGGCATGAGTTTCAGTGCAGGAGTTTCAGGGCATGAGATTCAGGGCATGAATTTCAGGGCATGAGATTCAGGGCAGGTATTTCAGGGCATGAGTTTCAGTGCATGAGTTTGAGGGCAGGAGTTTCAGGGCATGTAATTCAGGGCGTGAGTTTCAGTGCATGAGATTCAGGGCAGATATTTCAGGGCATGTAATTCACGGCATGAGTTTCTGGGCAGCTGATTCAGGGCAGGAGTTTTAGGGCATGTGATTCAGGGCATGAGTTTCAGGGCATGAGTTTCAGTGCAGGAGTTTCAGGGCATGAGATTCAGGGCATGAATTTCAGGGCATGAGATTCAGGGCAGGTATTTCAGGGCATGTAATTCAGGGCATGAGTTTCTGGGCAGCTGATTCAGGGCAGGAGTTTTAGGGCATGTGATTCAGGGCATGAGTTTCAGTGCATGAGTTTCAGGGCAGGAGTTTCAGGGTATGTGATTTAGGGCAAGAGTTTCAGGGCATGAGATTCAGGGCTTGAGTTTCAGGGCATGAGGTTCAGGGCATGAGTTTCAGGGCATGAGATTCAGGCTATGAGTTTCAGTGCAGTTAATTGAGGGCATGAGATTCAGTGCACGAGTTTTAGAGCATGAGATTAAGGGCTTCATTTTCAGGGCAGGAGATTCAGGGCAGGTGTTTCAGTGCAGGAGTTTCAGGGCATGAGATTCAGAGCATGAGATTCAGGGCATGAGTTTCAGGACAGGAGATTCAGGGCATGAGTTTCAGGGCATGAGTTTCAGGGCATGAGTTTCAGGACAGGAGTTTCAGGGCATGTGATTCAGGGCGTGAGTTTCAGGATATGAGATTCATGGCATGAGTTTAAGTGCAGGAGTTTCAGGGCATGAGATTCAGGGCATGAGTTTCACGGTAGGTGATTCAGGGCAGGAGTTTCAGGACATGAGATTCAGGGCATGAGTTTCAGTGCAGGACCTTGAGGTCATGAGATTCAGTGCACGAGTTTCAGAGTGTGAGATTCAGGGCATGAGATTCAGGGCATGAGTTTCAAAGCAGGAGATTCAGGGCAGGTGTTTCAGTGCAGGAGTTTCATGGCATGAGATTCAGGGCATGAGTTTTAGGACAGGAGATTCAGGGAATGAGTTTCAGGGCATGTGTTTCAAGGCAGGAGTTTCAGGGCATGTAATTCAGGGCGTGAGTTTCAGGATATGAGATTCATGGCATGAGTTTCAGTGCAGGAGTTTCAGGGCATGAGATTCAGGGCATGAGTTTCAGGGCATGAGATTCAGGACAGGAGTTTCAAGGCATGAAATTCAGGGCTTGAGTTTCACTGCATGAGTTTGAGGGCAGGAGTTTCAGGGCATGAGATTCAGGGCATGAGTTTCAGGGCATCAGATTCAGGACAGGAATTTCAGGGCATGTAATTCAGGGCATGAGTTTCTGGGCAGATGATTCAGGGCAGGAGTTTTAGGGCATGTGATTCAGGGCATGAGTTTCAGTGCATGAGTTTCAGGGCAGGAGATTCAGGGTATGAGATTTAGGGCATGAGTTTCAGTGCATGAGATTCAGGGCTTGAGTTTCAGGGCATGATTTTCAGGGCAGGAGATTCAGGGCAGGTGTTTCAGTGCAGGAGTTTCTGGGCATGAGATTCAGGGCATGAGATTCAGGGCATGAGTTTCAGGATATGAGATTCATGGCATGAGTTTCACTGCAGGAGATTCAGGGCATGAGTTTCAGGGCATGAGTTTCAGTGCATGAGTTTGAGGGCAGGAGTTTCAGGGCATGAGATTTAGGGCATGAGTTTCAGGGCATGACATTCAGGGCAGATATTTCAGGGCATGTAATTCAGGGCATGAGTTTCTGGGCAGCTGATTCAGGGCAGGAGTTTTTGGGCATGTGATTCAGGGCATGAGTTTCAGGGCATGAGTTTCAGTGCAGGAGTTTCAGGGCATGAGTTTCAGTGCAGGAGTTTCAGGGCATGAGATTCAGGGCATGAATTTCAGGGCATGAGATTCAGGGCAGGTATTTCAGGGCATGTAATTCAGGGCATGAGTTTCTGGGCAGCTGATTCAGGGCAGGAGTTTTAGGGCATGTGATTCAGGGCATGAGTTTCAGTGCATGAGTTTCAGGGCAGGAGTTTCAGGGTATGTGATTTAGGGCAAGAGTTTCAGGGCATGAGATTCAGGGCTTGAGTTTCAGGGCATGAGGTTCAGGGCATGAGTTTCAGGGCATGAGATTCAGGGCATGAGTTTCAGTGCAGTTAATTGAGGGCATGAGATTCAGTGCACGAGTTTTAGAGCATGAGATTAAGGGCTTCATTTTCAGGGCAGGAGATTCAGGGCAGGTGTTTCAGTGCAGGAGTTTCAGGGCATGACATTCAGAGCATGAGATTCAGGGCATGAGTTTCAGGACAGGAGATTCAGGGCATGAGTTTCAGGGCATGAGTTTCAGGGCATGAGTTTCAGGACAGGAGTTTCAGGGCATGTGATTCAGGGCGTGAGTTTCAGGATATGAGATTCATGGCATGAGTTTAAGTGCAGGAGTTTCAGGGCATGAGATTCAGGGCATGAGTTTCACGGTAGGTGATTCAGGGCAGGAGTTTCAGGACATGAGATTCAGGGCATGAGTTTCAGTGCAGGACCTTGAGGTCATGAGATTCAGTGCACGAGTTTCAGAGTGTGAGATTCAGGGCATGAGATTCAGGGCATGAGTTTCAAAGCAGGAGATTCAGGGCAGGTGTTTCAGTGCAGGAGTTTCATGGCATGAGATTCAGGGCATGAGTTTTAGGACAGGAGATTCAGGGAATGAGTTTCAGGGCATGTGTTTCAAGGCAGGAGTTTCAGGGCATGTAATTCAGGGCGTGAGTTTCAGGATATGAGATTCATGGCATGAGTTTCAGTGCAGGAGTTTCAGGGCATGAGATTCAGGGCATGAGTTTCAGGGCATGAGATTCAGGACAGGAGTTTCAAGGCATGAAATTCAGGGCTTGAGTTTCACTGCATGAGTTTGAGGGCAGGAGTTTCAGGGCATGAGATTCAGGGCATGAGTTTCAGGGCATCAGATTCAGGACAGGAATTTCAGGGCATGTAATTCAGGGCATGAGTTTCTGGGCAGATGATTCAGGGCAGGAGTTTTAGGGCATGTGATTCAGGGCATGAGTTTCAGTGCATGAGTTTCAGGGCAGGAGATTCAGGGTATGAGATTTAGGGCATGAGTTTCAGTGCATGAGATTCAGGGCTTGAGTTTCAGGGCATGATTTTCAGGGCAGGAGATTCAGGGCAGGTGTTTCAGTGCAGGAGTTTCTGGGCATGAGATTCAGGGCATGAGATTCAGGGCATGAGTTTCAGGATATGAGATTCATGGCATGAGTTTCACTGCAGGAGATTCAGGGCATGAGTTTCAGGGCATGAGTTTCAGTGCATGAGTTTGAGGGCAGGAGTTTCAGGGCATGAGATTTAGGGCATGAGTTTCAGGGCATGACATTCAGGGCAGATATTTCAGGGCATGTAATTCAGGGCATGAGTTTCTGGGCAGCTGATTCAGGGCAGGAGTTTTTGGGCATGTGATTCAGGGCATGAGTTTCAGGGCATGAGTTTCAGTGCAGGAGTTTCAGGGCATGAGTTTCAGTGCAGGAGTTTCAGGGCATGAGATTCAGGGCATGAATTTCAGGGCATGAGATTCAGGGCAGGTATTTCAGGGCATGTAATTCAGGGCATGAGTTTCTGGGCAGCTGATTCAGGGCAGGAGTTTTAGGGCATGTGATTCAGGGCATGAGTTTCAGTGCATGAGTTTCAGGGCAGGAGTTTCAGGGTATGTGATTTAGGGCAAGAGTTTCAGGGCATGAGATTCAGGGCTTGAGTTTCAGGGCATGAGGTTCAGGGCATGAGTTTCAGGGCATGAGATTCAGGGCATGAGTTTCAGTGCAGTTAATTGAGGGCATGAGATTCAGTGCACGAGTTTTAGAGCATGAGATTAAGGGCTTCATTTTCAGGGCAGGAGATTCAGGGCAGGTGTTTCAGTGCAGGAGTTTCAGGGCATGAGATTCAGAGCATGAGATTCAGGGCATGAGTTTCAGGACAGGAGATTCAGGGCATGAGTTTCAGGGCATGAGTTTCAGGGCATGAGTTTCAGGACAGGAGTTTCAGGGCATGTGATTCAGGGCGTGAGTTTCAGGATATGAGATTCATGGCATGAGTTTAAGTGCAGGAGTTTCAGGGCATGAGATTCAGGGCATGAGTTTCACGGTAGGTGATTCAGGGCAGGAGTTTCAGGACATGAGATTCAGGGCATGAGTTTCAGTGCAGGACCTTGAGGTCATGAGATTCAGTGCACGAGTTTCAGAGTGTGAGATTCAGGGCATGAGATTCAGGGCATGAGTTTCAAAGCAGGAGATTCAGGGCAGGTGTTTCAGTGCAGGAGTTTCATGGCATGAGATTCAGGGCATGAGTTTTAGGACAGGAGATTCAGGGAATGAGTTTCAGGGCATGTGTTTCAAGGCAGGAGTTTCAGGGCATGTAATTCAGGGCGTGAGTTTCAGGATATGAGATTCATGGCATGAGTTTCAGTGCAGGAGTTTCAGGGCATGAGATTCAGGGCATGAGTTTCAGGGCATGAGATTCAGGACAGGAGTTTCAAGGCATGAAATTCAGGGCTTGAGTTTCACTGCATGAGTTTGAGGGCAGGAGTTTCAGGGCATGAGATTCAGGGCATGAGTTTCAGGGCATCAGATTCAGGACAGGAATTTCAGGGCATGTAATTCAGGGCATGAGTTTCTGGGCAGATGATTCAGGGCAGGAGTTTTAGGGCATGTGATTCAGGGCATGAGTTTCAGTGCATGAGTTTCAGGGCAGGAGATTCAGGGTATGAGATTTAGGGCATGAGTTTCAGTGCATGAGATTCAGGGCTTGAGTTTCAGGGCATGATTTTCAGGGCAGGAGATTCAGGGCAGGTGTTTCAGTGCAGGAGTTTCTGGGCATGAGATTCAGGGCATGAGATTCAGGGCATGAGTTTCAGGATATGAGATTCATGGCATGAGTTTCACTGCAGGAGATTCAGGGCATGAGTTTCAGGGCATGAGTTTCAGTGCATGAGTTTGAGGGCAGGAGTTTCAGGGCATGAGATTTAGGGCATGAGTTTCAGGGCATGACATTCAGGGCAGATATTTCAGGGCATGTAATTCAGGGCATGGGTTTCTGGGCAGCTGATTCAGGGCAGGAGTTTTTGGGCATGTGATTCAGGGCATGAGTTTTAGGGCATGAGTTTCAGTGCAGGAGTTTCAGGACATGAGATTCAGGGCATGAATTTCAGGGCATGAGATTCAGGGCAGGTATTTCAGGGCATGTAATTCAGGGCATGAGTTTCTGGGCAGATGATTCAGGGCAGGAGTTTTAGGGCATGTGATTCAGGGCATGAGGTTCAGTGCATGAGTTTCAGGGCAGGAGTTTCAGGGTTTGTGATTTAGGGCAAGAGTTTCAGGGCATGAGATTCAGGGCTTGAGTTTCAGGGCATGAGGTTCAGGGCATGAGTTTCAGGGCATGAGATTTTTGGGCATGAGTTTCAGTGCAGTTAATTGAGGGCATGAGATTCAGTGCACGAGTTTTAGAGCATGAGATTCAGGGCATGATTTTCAGGGCAGGAGATTCAGGGCAGGTGTTTAAGTGCAGGAGTTTCAGGGCACGAGATTCAGGGCATGAGATTCAGGGCATGAGTTTCAGGGCATGAGTTTCAGGGCAGGAGTTTCAGGGCATGTGATTCAAGGCGTCAGTTTCAGTATATGAGATTCATGGCATGAGATTCAGTGCAGGTGTTTCAGGGGATGAGATTCAGGGCATGAGTTTCAGTGCATGAATTTGAGGGCAGGAGTTTCAAGGCATGAGATTAAAGGTATGAGTTTCAGTGCATGAGTTTGAGGGCAGGAGTTTCAGAGCATGAGATTCAGGGCATGAGTTTCAGGGCATGAGATTCAGGGCAGGTATTTCAGGGCATGTAATTCAGGGCATGAGTTTCTGGGCAGATGATTCAGGGCATTAGTTTTAGGGCATGTGGTTCAGGGCATGAGATTCAGTGCATGAGTTTCAGGGCAGGAGTTTCAGGGTATGTGATTTAGGGCATGAGTTTCAGGGCATGAGATTCAGGACTTGAGTTTCAGGGCATGAGATTCAGGGCATGAGTTTCAGGGCATGAGATTCAGGGCATGAGTTTCAGTGCAGGAACTTGAGGGCATGAGATTCAGTGCACGAGTTTCAGAGCATGAGATTCAGGGCATGAGATTCAGGTCATGATTTTCAAGGCAGGAGATTCAGGGCAGGTGTTTCAGTGCAGGAGTTTCAGGGCATGAGATTCAGGGCATGAGATTCAGGGCATGAGTTTCAGGGCATGAGATTCAGGGTAGGTATTTCAGGGCATGTAATTTAGGGCATGAGTTTCTGGGCAGATGATTCAGGGCAGGAATTTTAGGGCATGTGATTCAGGGCATGAGTTTCAGTGCATGAGTTTCAGGGCATTAGTTTCAGGGTATGTGATTTAGGGCATGAGTTTCAGGGCATGAGATTCAGGGCTAGAGTTTCAGGGCATGAGGTTCAGGGCATGAGTTTCAGGGCATGAGATTCAGGGCATGAGTTTCAGTGCAGGAACTTGAGGGCATGAGATTCAGTGCACGAGTTTCAGAGCATGAGATTCAGGGCATGAGATTCAGGGCATGATTTTCAGGGCAGGAGATTCAGGGCAGGTGTTTCAGTGCAGGAGTTTCAGGGCATGAGATTCAGGGCATGAGATTCAGGGCATGAGTTTCAGGACAGGAGATTCAGGGCATGAGTTTCAGGGCATGAGTTTCAGGGCAGGAGTTTCAGGGCATGTGATTCAGGGCGTGAGTTTCAGGATATGAGATTCATGGCATGAGTTTCAGTGCAGAAGTTTCAGCGCATGAGATTCAGGGAATGAGTTTCAGGGTAGGTGATTCAGGACAGGAGTTTCAGGACATGAGATTCAGGGCATGAGTTTCAGTGCAGGACCTTGAGGTCATGAGATTCAGTGCACGAGTTTCAGAGCGTGAGATTCAGGGCATGAGATTCAGGGCATGAGTTTCAGGGCATGAGATTCAGGGCAGGAATTTCAGGGCATGTAATTCAGGGCATGAGTTTCTGGGCAGATGATTCAGGGCAGGAGTTTTAGGGCATGTGATTCAGGGCATAGGGCATGAGTTTCAGGGCATGAGTTTCAGTGCAGGAGTTTCAGGGCATGAGATTCAGGGCATGAATTTCAGGGCATGAGATTCAGGGCAGGTATTTCAGGGCATGTAATTCAGGGCATGAGTTTCTGGGCAGATGATTCAGGGCAGGAGTTTTAGGGCATGTGATTCAGGGCATGAGGTTCAGTGCATGAGTTTCAGGGCAGGAGTTTCAGGGTTTGTGATTTAGGGCAAGAGTTTCAGGGCATGAGATTCAGGGCTTGAGTTTCAGGGCATGAGGTTCAGGGCATGAGTTTCAGGCATGAGATTTTTGGGCATGAGTTTCAGTGCAGGAACTTGAGGGCATGAGATTCAGTGCACGAGTTTCAGAGCATGAGTTTCAGGGCATGAGATTCAGGGCTTGAGTTTCAGTGCAGGAACTTGAGGCATGAGATTCAGTGCACGAGTTTCAGAGCATGAGATTCAGGGCATGAGATTCAGGGCATGATTTTCAAGGCAGGAGATTCAGGGCAGGTGTTTCAGTGCAGGAGTTTCAGGGCATTAGTTTCAGGGCATTATTTTCAGGGTATGTGATTTAGGGCATGAGTTTCAGGGCATGAGATTCAGGGCTTGAGTTTCAGGGCATGAGGTTCAGGGCATGAGTTTCAGGGCATGAGATTCAGGGCTTGAGTTTCAGGGCATGAGGTTCAGGGCATGAGTTTCAGTGCATGAGTTTCAGGGCAGGAGATTCAGGGTATGAGATTTAGGGCATGAGTTTCAGTGCATGAGATTCAGGGCTTGAGTTTCAGGGCATGATTTTCAGGGCAGGAGATTCAGGGCAGGTGTTTCAGTGCAGGAGTTTCTGGGCATGATATTCAGGGCATGAGATTCAGGGCATGAGTTTCAGGATATGAGATTCATGGCATGAGTTTCACTGCAGGAGATTCAGGGCATGAGTTTCAGTGCATAAGTTTGAGGGCAGGAGTTTCAAGGCATGAGATTCAGGGCATGAGTTTCAGTGCATGAGTTTGAGGGCAGGAGTTTCAGGGCATGAGATTTAGGGCATGAGTTTCAGGGCATGACATTCAGGGCAGATATTTCAGGGCATGTAATTCAGGGCATGAGTTTCTGGGCAGCTGATTCAGGGCAGGAGTTTTTGGGCATGTGATTCAGGGCATGAGTTTCAGGGCATGAGTTTCAGTGCAGGAGTTTCAGGGCATGAGATTCAGGGCATGAATTTCAGGGCATGAGATTCAGGGCAGGTATTTCAGGGCATGTAATTCAGGGCATGAGTTTCTGGGCAGATGATTCAGGGCAGGAGTTTTAGGGCATGTGATTCAGGGCATGAGGTTCAGTGCATGAGTTTCAGGGCAGGAGTTTCAGGGTTTGTGATTTAGGGCAAGAGTTTCAGGGCATGAGATTCAGGGCTTGAGTTTCAGGGCATGAGGTTCAGGGCATGAGTTTCAGGGCATGAGATTTTTGGGCATGAGTTTCAGTGCAGTTAATTGAGGGCATGATATTCAGTGCACGAGTTTTAGAGCATGAGATTCAGGGCATGATTTTCAGGGCAGGAGATTCAGGGCAGGTGTTTAAGTGCAGGAGTTTCAGGGCACGAGATTCAGGGCATGAGATTCAGGGCATGAGTTTCAGGGCATGAGTTTCAGGGCAGGAGTTTCAGGGCATGTGATTCAAGGCGTCAGTTTCAGGATATGAGATTCATGCATGAGATTCAGTGCAGGTGTTTCAGGGATGAGATTCAGGGCATGAGTTTCAGTGCATGAATTTGAGGGCAGGAGTTTCAAGGCATGAGATTAAAGGCATGAGTTTCAGTGCATGAGTTTGAGGGCAGGAGTTTCAGGGCATGAGATTCAGGGCATGAGTTTCAGGGCATGAGATTCAGGGCAGGTATTTCAGGGCATGTAATTCAGGGCATGAGTTTCTGGGCAGATGATTCAGGGCATTAGTTTTAGGGCATGTGGTTCAGGGCATGAGATTCAGTGCATGAGTTTCAGGGCAGGAGTTTCAGGGTATGTGATTTAGGGCATGAGTTTCAGGGCATGAGATTCAGGGCTTGAGTTTCAGGGCATGAGATTCAGGGCATGAGTTTCAGGGCATGAGATTCAGGGCATGAGTTTCAGTGCAGGAACTTGAGGCATGAGATTCAGTGCACGAGTTTCAGAGCATGAGATTCAGGGCATGAGATTCAGGGCATGATTTTCAAGGCAGGAGATTCAGGGCAGGTGTTTCAGTGCAGGAGCTTCAGGGCATGAGATTCAGGGCATGAGATTCAGGGCATGAGTTTCAGGGCATGAGATTCAGGGTAGGTATTTCAGGGCATGTAATTTAGGGCATGAGTTTCTGGGCAGATGATTCAGGGCAGGAATTTTAGGGCATGTGATTCAGGGCATGAGTTTCAGTGAATGAGTTTCAGGGCATTAGTTTCAGGGTATGTGATTTAGGGCATGAGTTTCAGGCATGAGATTCAGGGCTAGAGTTTCAGGGCATGAGGTTCAGGGCATGAGTTTCAGGGCATGAGATTCAGGGCATGAGTTTCAGTGCAGGAACTTGAGGGCATGAGATTCAGTGCACGAGTTTCAGAGTATGAGATTCAGGGCATGAGATTCAGGGCATGATTTTCAGGGCAGGAGATTCTGGGCAGGTGTTTCAGTGCAGGAGTTTCAGGCATGAGATTCAGGGCATGAGTTTCAGGACAGGAGATTCAGGGCATGAGTTTCAGGGCATGAGGTTCAGGGCAGGAGTTTCAGGGCATGTGATTCAGGGCGTGAGTTTCAGGATATGAGATTCATGGCATGAGTTTCAGTGCAGGAGTTTCAGCGCATGAGATTCAGGGCATGAGTTTCAGGGTAGGTGATTCAGGACAGGAGTTTCAGGACATGAGATTCAGGGCATGAGTTTCAGTGCAGGACCTTGAGGTCATGAGATTCAGTGCACGAGTTTCAGAGCGTGAGATTCAGGGCATGAGATTCAGGGCATGAGTTTCAGGGCATGAGATTCAGGGCAGGAATTTCAGGGCATGTAATTCAGGGCATGAGTTTCTGGGCAGATGATTCAGGGGGCAGGAGTTTTAGGGCATGTGATTCAGGGCATGAGTTTCAGGGCATGAGTTTCAGTGCAGGAGTTTCAGGGCATGAGATTCAGGGCATGAATTTCAGGGCATGAGATTCAGGGCAGGTATTTCAGGGCATGAATTCAGGGCATGAGTTTCTGGGCAGATGATTCAGGCAGGAGTTTTAGGCATGTGATTCAGGGCATGAGGTTCAGTGCATGAGTTTCAGGGCAGGAGTTTCAGGGTTTGTGATTTAGGGCAAGAGTTTCAGGGCATGAGATTCAGGGCTTGAGTTTCAGGGCATGAGGTTCAGGGCATGAGTTTCAGGGCATGAGATTTTTGGGCATGAGTTTCAGTGCAGTTAATTGAGGGCATGAGATTCAGTGCACGAGTTTTAGAGCATGAGATTCAGGGCATGATTTTCAGGGCAGGAGATTCAGGGCAGGTGTTTAAGTGCAGGAGTTTCAGGGCACGAGATTCAGGGCATGAGATTCAGGGCATGAGTTTCAGGGCATGAGTTTCAGGGCAGGAGTTTCAGGGCATGTGATTCAAGGCGTCAGTTTCAGGATATGAGATTCATGGCATGAGATTCAGTGCAGGTGTTTCAGGGGATGAGATTCAGGGCATGAGTTTCAGTGCATGAATTTGAGGGCAGGAGTTTCAAGGCATGAGATTCAGGGCATGAGTTTCAGGGCATGAGATTCAGGGCAGGTATTTCAGGGCATGTAATTCAGGGCATGAGTTTCTGGGCAGATGATTCAGGGCATTAGTTTTAGGGCATGTGGTTCAGGGCATGAGATTCAGTGCATGAGTTTCAGGGCAGAGTTTCAGGGTATGTGATTTAGGGCATGAGTTTCAGGGCATGAGATTCAGGGCTTGAGTTTCAGGGCATGAGATTCAGGGCATGAGTTTCAGGGCATGAGATTCAGGGCATGAGTTTCAGTGCAGGAACTTGAGGGCATGAGATTCAGTGCACGAGTTTCAGAGCATGAGATTCAGGGCATGAGATTCAGGGCATGATTTTCAAGGCAGGAGATTCAGGGCAGGTGTTTCAGTGCAGGAGTTTCAGGGCATGAGATTCAGGGCAGGTATTTCAGGGCATGTAATTCAGGGCATGAGTTTCTTGGCAGATGATTCAGGGCAGGAATTTTAGGGTATGTGATTCAGGGCATGTAATTCAGGGCATGAGTTTCTGGGCAGATGATTCGGGGCAGGAATTTCAGGGCATGTGATTCAGGGCATGAGTTTCAGTGCATGACTTTCAGGGCAGTAGTTTCAGGGTATGTGATTTAGGGTATGAGTTTCAGGGCATGAGATTCAGGGCTTGAGTTTCAGGGCATGAGATTCAGTGCAGGAGTTTTAGGGCATGTGATTCAGAGCACGAGTTTGAATGCATGAGTTTCAGGGCAGGAGTTTCAGGGTATGTGATTTAGGGCATGAGTTTCAGAGCATGAGATTCAGGGCATGAGATTCAGGGTATGATTTTCAGGGCAGGAGATTCAAGGCATGAGTTTCAGTGCATGAGTTTGTGGCCAGGAGTTTCAGGGCATGAGATTCAGGGCATGAGTTTCAGGGCATGAGATTCAGGGCAGGTTTTTCAGGGCATGTAATTCAGGGCATGAGTTTCTGGGCAGAAATTCAGGGCAGGAGTTTTAGGGCATGAGATTCAGGGCTTGAATTTCAGTGCATGAGTTTCAGGGCATGACATTCAGAGCATGAGTTTCAGTGCAGGAACTTGAGGGCATGAGATTCAGTGCACGAGTTTTAGAGCATGAGATTCAGGGCTTCATTTTCAGGGCAGGAGATTCAGGGCAGGTGTTTCAGTGCAGGAGTTTCAGGGCACGAGATTCAGGGCATGAGATTCAGGGCATGTGATTCAAGGCGTGAGTTTCAGGATATGGGATTCATGGCATGAGTTTCAGTGCAGGTGTTTCAGGGCATGAGATTCAGAGCATGAGTTTCAGTGCATGAGTTTCAATGCAGGAGTTTCAGGGTATGTGATTTAGGGCATGAGTTTCAGGGCATGAGATTCAGGGCTTGAGTTTCAGGGCATGAGGTTCAGGGCATGAGTTTCAGGGCATGAGATTCAGTGCATGAGTCTCAGGGCAGTAGTTTCAGGGTATGTGATTTATGGCATGAGTTTCAGGGCATGATATTCAGGGCTTGAGTTTCAGGGCATGAGGTTCAGGGCATGAGTTTCAGGGCATGAGTTTCAGGGCAGGAGTTTTAGGGCATGTGATTCAGGGCATGAGATTGAGTGCATGAGTTTCAGGGCAGGAGTTTCAGGGTATGTGATTTAGGGCATGAGTTTCAGGGCATGAGATTCAGGGCTTGAGTTTCAGGGCATGAGGTTCAGGGCATGAGTTTCAGGTCATGAGATTCAGGGCATGAGTTTCAGTGCAGGAACTTGAGGGCATGAGATTCAGGGCATGAGTTTCAGAGCATGAGATTCAGGGCATGAGATTCAGGGCATGATTTTCTGGGCAGGAGATTCAGGGCAGGTGTTTCGGTGCAGGAGTTTCAGGGCATGAGATTCAGGGCAAGAGATTCAGGGCATGAGTTTCAGGACAGGAGATTCAGGGCATGAGTTTCAGGGCATGAGTTTCAGGGCAGGAGTTTCAGGGCATGTGATTCAGGGCGTGAGTTTCAGGATCTGAGATTCATGGCATGAGTTTCAGTGCAGGAGTTTCAGGGTATGAGATTCAGGTCATGAGTTTCAGGGTAGGTGATTCAGGGCAGGAGTTTCAGGACATGAGATTCAGGGCATGAGTTTCAGTGCAGGAACTTGAGGTCATGAGATTCAGTGCACGAGTTTCAGAGCGTGAGATTCAGGGCATGAGATTCAGGGCATGAGTTTCAGGGCAGGAGATTCAGGGCTGGTGTTTCAGTGCAGGAGTTTCAGGGCATGAGATTCAGGACATGAGATTCAGGGCAGGAGATTCAGGGCAGGTGTTTCAGTGCAGGAGTTTCAGGGCATGAGATTCAGGGCATGAGATTCAGGGCATGAGTTTCAGGACAGGAGATTCAGGGCATGAGTTTCAGGGCATGAGTTTCAGGGCATGAGTTTCAGGGCAGGAGTTTCAGGGCATGTGATTCAGGGCGTGAGTTTCAGGGCATGAGATTCAGGGCAGTGTTTCAGGGCATGTAATTCAGGGCATGAGTTTCTGGGCAGATGATTCAGGGCATTAGTTTTAGGGCATGTGGTTCAGGGCATGAGATTCAGTGCATGAGTTTCAGGGCAGGAGTTTCAGGGTATGTGATTTAGGGCATGAGTTTCAGGGCATGAGATTCAGGGCTTGAGTTTCAGGGCATGAGGTTCAGGGCATGAGTTTCAGGGCATGAGATTCAAGGCATGAGTTTCAGTGCAGGAACTTGAGGGCATGAGATTCAGTGCACGAATTTCAGAGCATGAGATTCAGGGCATGAGATTCAGGGCATGAGTTTCAGTGCAGGAATTTCAGGGCATGAGATTCAGGGCATGAGATTCAGGGCATGAGTTTTAGGAAAGGAGATTCAGGGAATGAGTTTCAGGGCATGCGTTTCAAGGCAGGAGTTTCAGGGTATGTAATTCAGGGCGTGAGTTTCAGGGCATGAGATTCAGGACAGGAGTTTCAAGGCATGAAATTCAGGGCTTGAGTTTCACTGCATGAGTTTGAGGGCAGGAGTTTCAGGGCATGAGTTTCAGTGCATGAGTTTCAGGGCAGGAGATTCAGGGCTTGAGTTTCAGGGCATGATTTTCAGGGCAGGAGATTCAGGGCAGGTGTTTCAGTGCAGGAGTTTCTGGGCATGAGATTCAGGGCATGAGATTCAGGGCATGAGTTTCAGGATATGAGATTCATGGCATGAGTTTCAGTGCAGGAGATTCAGGGCATGAGTTTCAGTGCATAAGTTTGAGGGCAGGAGTTTCAAGGCATGAGATTCAGGGCATGAGTTTCAGTGCATGAGTTTGAGGGCAGGAGTTTCAGGGCATGTAATTCAGGGCGTGAGTTTCAGTGCATGAGATTCAGGGCAGATATTTCAGGGCATGTAATTCACGGCATGAGTTTCTGGGCAGCTGATTCAGGGCAGGAGTTTTAGGGCATGTGATTCAGGGCATGAGTTTCAGGGCATGAGTTTCAGTGCAGGAGTTTCAGGGCATGAGATTCAGGGCATGAATTTCAGGGCATGAGATTCAGGGCAGGTATTTCAGGGCATGTAATTCAGGGCATGAGTTTCTGGGCAGCTGATTCAGGGCAGGAGTTTTAGGGCATGTGATTCAGGGCATGAGTTTCAGTGCATGAGTTTCAGGGCAGGAGTTTCAGGGTATGTGATTTAGGGCAAGAGTTTCAGGGCATGAGATTCAGGGCTTGAGTTTCAGGGCATGAGGTTCAGGGCATGAGTTTCAGGGCATGAGATTCAGGGCATGAGTTTCAGTGCAGTTAATTGAGGGCATGAGATTCAGTGCACGAGTTTTAGAGCATGAGATTAAGGGCTTCATTTTCAGGGCAGGAGATTCAGGGCAGGTGTTTCAGTGCAGGAGTTTCAGGGCATGAGATTCAGAGCATGAGATTCAGGGCATGAGTTTCAGGACAGGAGATTCAGGGCATGAGTTTCAGGGCATGAGTTTCAGGGCATGAGTTTCAGGACAGGAGTTTCAGGGCATGTGATTCAGGGCGTGAGTTTCAGGATATGAGATTCATGGCATGAGTTTAAGTGCAGGAGTTTCAGGGCATGAGATTCAGGGCATGAGTTTCACGGTAGGTGATTCAGGGCAGGAGTTTCAGGACATGAGATTCAGGGCATGAGTTTCAGTGCAGGACCTTGAGGTCATGAGATTCAGTGCACGAGTTTCAGAGTGTGAGATTCAGGGCATGAGATTCAGGGCATGAGTTTCAAAGCAGGAGATTCAGGGCAGGTGTTTCAGTGCAGGAGTTTCATGGCATGAGATTCAGGGCATGAGTTTTAGGACAGGAGATTCAGGGAATGAGTTTCAGGGCATGTGTTTCAAGGCAGGAGTTTCAGGGCATGTAATTCAGGGCGTGAGTTTCAGGATATGAGATTCATGGCATGAGTTTCAGTGCAGGAGTTTCAGGGCATGAGATTCAGGGCATGAGTTTCAGGGCATGAGATTCAGGACAGGAGTTTCAAGGCATGAAATTCAGGGCTTGAGTTTCACTGCATGAGTTTGAGGGCAGGAGTTTCAGGGCATGAGTTTCAGGGCATGAGATTCAGGGCATGAGTTTCAGTGCAGGAACTTGAGGGCATGAGATTCAGTGCACGAGTTTCAGAGCATGAGATTCAGGGCATGAGATTCAGGGCATGATTTTCAAGGCAGGAGATTCAGGGCAGGTGTTTCAGTGCAGGAGTTTCAGGGCATGAGATTCAGGGCATGAGATTCAGGGCATGAGTTTCAGGGCATGAGATTCAGGGTAGGTATTTCAGGGCATGTAATTTAGGGCATGAGTTTCTGGGCAGATGATTCAGGGCAGGAATTTTAGGGCATGTGATTCAGGGCATGAGTTTCAGGGCATTAGTTTCAGGGTATGTGATTTAGGGCATGAGTTTCAGGGCATGAGATTCAGGGCTTGAGTTTCAGGGCATGAGGTTCAGGGCATGAGTTTCAGGGCATGAGATTCAGGGCTTGAGTTTCAGGGCATGAGGTTCAGGGCATGAGTTTCAGGGCATGAGATTCAGGGCATGAGTTTCAGTGCAGGAACTTGAGGGCATGAGATTCAGTGCACGAGTTTCAGAGCATGAGATTCAGGGCATGAGATTCAGGGCATGATTTTCAGAGCAGGAGATTCAGGGCAGGTGTTTCAGTGCAGGAGTTTCAGGGCATGAGATTCAGGGCATGAGATTCAGGGCATGAGTTTCAGGACAGGAGATTCAGGGCATGAGTTTCAGGGCATGAGTTTCAGGGCAGGAGTTTCAGGGCATGTGATTCAGGGCGTGAGTTTCAGGATATGAGATTCATGGCATGAGTTTCAGTGCAGGAGTTTCAGCGCATGAGATTCAGGGCATGAGTTTCAGGGTAGGTGATTCAGGGCAGGAGTTTCAGGACATGAGATTCAGGGCATGAGTTTCAGTGCAGGACCTTGAGGTCATGAGATTCAGTGCACGAGTTTCAGAGCGTGAGATTCAGGGCATGAGATTCAGGGCATGAGTTTCAAAGCAGGAGATTCAGGGCAGGTGTTTCAGTGCAGGAGTTTCAAGGCATGAGATTCAGGGCATGAGATTCAGGGCATGAGTTTTAGGACAGGAGATTCAGGGAATGAGTTTCAGGGCATGCGTTTCAAGGCAGGAGTTTCAGGGCATGTAATTCAGGGCGTAAATTTCAGGATATGAGATTCATGGCATGAGATCAGTGCAGGTGATTCAGGACAGGAGTTTCAAGGCATGAGATTCAGGGCATGAGTTTCACTCCATGAGTTTGAGGGCAGGAGTTTCAGGGCATGAGATTCAGGGCATGAGTTTCAGGGCATGAGATTCAGGGCAGGAATTTCAGGGCATGTAATTCAGGGCATGAGTTTCTGGGCAGATGATTCAGGGCAGGAGTTTTAGGGCATGTGATTCAGGGCATGAGTTTCAGTGCAGGAACTTGAGGTCATGAGATTCAGTGCACGAGATTCAGAGCGTGAGATTCAGGGCATGAGATTCAGGGTATGAGTTTCATGGCAGGAGATTCAGGGCAGGTGTTTCAGTGCAGGTGTTTCAGGGCATGAGATTCAGGGCATGAGATTCACGGCATGAGTTTTAGGACAGGAGATTCAGGACATGAGTTTCAGGGCATGAGTTTCAGGGCATGAGTTTCAGGGCAGGAGTTTCAGGGCATGAGATTCAGGGCATGAGTTTCAGGGTAGGTGATTCAGGGCAGGTGTTTCAGGACATGAGATTCAGTGCATGAGTTTCAGTGCAGGAACTTGAGGTCATGAGATTCAGTGCACGAGTTTCAAAGCATGAGATTCAGGTCATGAGATTCAGGGCATGAGTTTCAGGGCAGGAGATTCAGGGCAGGTGTTTCAGTGCAGGAGTTTCAGGGCATGAGATTCAGGGCATGAATTTCAGGGCATGAGTTTCAGGGCAGGAGTTTCAGGGCATGTAATTCAGGGCGTGAGTTTCAGGATATGAGATTCATGGCATGAGTTTCAGTGCAGGAGTTTCAGGGTAGGAGTTTCAGGGCATGTAATTCAGGGCATGATTTTCTGGGCAGATGATTCAGGGCAGGAGTTCTAGGGCATGTGATTCAGGGCATTAGTTTCAGTGCATGAGTTTCAGTGCAGGAGTTTCAGGGCAAGAGATTCAGGGCATGAGTTTCAGGGCATGAGATTCAGGGCAGGTATTTCAGGGCATGTAATTCAGGGCATGAGTTTCTGGGCAGATGATTCAGGGCAGGAGTTTTAGGGCATGTGATTCAGGGCATGAGTTTCAGTGCATGAGTTTCAGGGCAGGAGTTTCAGGGTATGTGATTTAGGGCAAGAGATTCAGGGCATGAGATTCAGGGCTTGAGTTTCAGGGCATGAGGTTCAGGGCATGAGTTTCAGGGCATGAGATTCAGGGCATGAGTTTCAGTGCAGTTAATTGAGGGCATGATATTCAGTGCACGAGTTTTAGAGCATGAGATTCAGGGCTTCATTTTCAGGGCAGGAGATTCAGGGCAGGTGTTTCAGTGCAGGAGTTTCAGGGCACGAGATTCAGGGCATGAGATTCAGGGCATGAGTTTCAGGGCATGAGTTTCAGGGCAGGAGTTTCAGGGCATGTGATTCAAGGCGTCAGTTTCAGGATATGAAATTCATGGCATGAGATTCAGTGCAGGTGTTTCAGGGCATTAGATTCAGGGCATGAGTTTCAGTGCATGAATTTGAGGGCAGGAGTTTCAAGGCATGAGATTCAGGGCATGAGTTTCAGTGCATGAGTTTGAGGGCAGGAGTTTCAGGGCATGAGATTCAGGGCAGGTATTTCAGGGCATGTAATTCAGGGCATGAGTTTCTAGGCAGATGATTCAGGGCATTAGTTTTAGGGCATGTGGTTCAGGGCATGAGATTCAGTGCATGAGTTTCAGGGTATATGATTTAGGGCATGAGTTTCAGGGCATGAGATTCAGGGCTTGAGTATCAGGGCATGAGGTTCAGGGCATGAGTTTCAGGGCATGAGATTCAGGGCATGAGTTTCAGTGCAGGAACTTGAGGGCATGAGATTCAGTGCACGAGTTTCAGAGCATGAGATTCAGGGCATGAGATTCAGGGCATGATTTTCAAGGCAGGAGATTCAGGGCAGGTGTTTCAGTGCAGGAGTTTCAGGGCATGAGATTCAGGGCATGAGATTCAGAGCATGAGTTTTAGGGCATGAGATTCAGGGTAGGTATTTCAGGGCATGTAATTTAGGGCATGAGTTTCTGGGCAGATGATTCAGGGCAGGAATTTTAGGGCATGTGATTCAGGGCATGAGTTTCAGTGCATGAGTTTCAGGGCAGTAGTTTCAGGGTAAGTGATTTAGGGCATGAGTTTCAGTGCATGAGATTCAGGGCTTGAGTTTCAGGGCATGAGGTTCAGGGCATGAGTTTCAGGGCATGAGATTCAGGGCATCAGTTTCAGTGCAGGAACTTGAGGGCATGAGATTCAGTGCACGAGTTTCAGAGCATGAGATTCAGGGCATGAGATTCAGGGCATGATTTTCAGGGCAGGAAATTCAGGGCAGGTGTTTCAGTGCAGGAGTTTCAGGGCATGAGATTCAGGGCATGAGATTCAGGGCATGAGTTTCAGGACAGGAGATTCAGGGCATGAGTTTCAGGGCATGAGTTTCAGGGCAGGAGTTTCAGGGCATGTGATTCAGGGCGTGAGTTTCAGGATATGAGATACATGGCATGAGTTTCAGTGCAGGAGTTTCAGGGCATGAGATTCAGGGCATGAGTTTCAGGGTAGGTGATTCAGGGCAGGAGTTTCAGGACATGAGATTCAGGGCATGAGTTTCAGTGCAGGACCTTGAGGTCATGAGATTCAGTGCACGAGTTTCAGAGCGTGAGATTCAGGGCATGAGATTCAGGGCATGAGTTTCAAAGCAGGAGATTCAGGGCAGGTGTTTCAGTGCAGGAGTTTCAGGGCATGAGATTCAGGGCATGAGATTCAGGGCATGAGTTTTAGGACAGGAGATTCAGGGAATGAGTTTCAGGGCATGCGTTTCAAGGCAGGAGTTTCAGGGCATGTAATTCAGGGCGTGAGTTTCAGGATATGAGATTCATGGCATGAGTTTCAGTGCAGGAGTTTCAAGGCATGAGATTCAGGGCATGAGTTTCAGGGCATGAGATTCAGGACAGGAGTTTCAAGGCATGAAATTCAGGGCTTGAGTTTCACTGCATGAGTTTGAGGCAGGAGTTTCAGGGCATGAGATTCAGGGCATGAGTTTCTGGGCAGATGATTCAGAGCAGGAGTTTTAGGGCATGTGATTCAGGGCATGAGTTTCAGTGCATGAGTTTCAGGGCAGGAGATTCAGGGTATGAGATTTAGGGCATGAGTTTCAGTGCATGAGATTCAGGGCTTGAGTTTCAGGGCATGATTTTCAGGGCAGGAGATTCAGGGCAGGTGTTTCAGTGCAGGAGTTTCTGGGCATGAGATTCAGGGCATGAGATTCAGGGCATGAGTTTCAGGATATGAGATTCATGGCATGAGTTTCAGTGCAGGAGTTTCAGGGCATGAGTTTCAGTGCATAAGTTTGAGGGCAGGAGTTTCAAGGCATGAGATTCAGGGCATGAGTTTCAGTGCATGAGTTTGAGGGCAGGAGTTTCAGGGCATGAGATTCAGGGCATGAGTTTCAGGGCATGAGATTCAGGGCAGATATTTCAGGGCATGTAATTCAGGGCATGAGTTTCTGGGCAGCTGATTCAGGGCAGGAGTTATAGGGCATGTGATTCAGGGCATGAGTTTCAGGGCATGAGTTTCAGTGCAGGAGCTTCAGGGCATGAGATTCTGGGCATGAGTTTCAGGGCATGAGATTCAGGGCAGGTATTTCAGGGCATGTAATTCAGGGCATGAGTTTCAGGGCATGAGATTCAGGGCATGAGTTTCAGTGCAGTTAATTGAGTGCATGATATTCGGTGCACGAGTTTTAGAGCATGAGATTCAGGGCTTCATTTTCAGGGCAGGAAATTCAGGGCAGGTGTTTCAGTGCAGGAGTTTCAGGGCACGAGATTCAGGGCATGAGATTCAGGGCATGAGTTTCAGGGCATGAGTTTCAGGGCAGGAGTTTCAGGGCATGTGATTCAAGGCGTCAGTTTCAGGATATGAAATTCATGGCATGAGATTCAGTGCAGGTGTTTCAGGGCATTAGATTCAGGGCATGAGTTTCAGTGCATGAATTTGAGGGCAGGAGTTTCAAGGCATGAGATTCAGGGCATGAGTTTCAGTGCATGAGTTTGAGGGCAGGAGTTTCAGGGCATGAGATTCAGGGCAGGTATTTCAGGGCATGTAATTCAGGGCATGAGTTTCTAGGCAGATGATTCAGGGCATTAGTTTTAGGGCATGTGGTTCAGGGCATGAGATTCAGTGCATGAGTTTCAGGGTATATGATTTAGGGCATGAGTTTCAGGGCATGAGATTCAGGGCTTGAGTATCAGGGCATGAGGTTCAGGGCATGAGTTTCAGGGCATGAGATTCAGGGCATGAGTTTCAGTGCAGGAACTTGAGGGCATGAGATTCAGTGCACGAGTTTCAGAGCATGAGATTCAGGGCATGAGATTCAGGGCATGATTTTCAAGGCAGGAGATTCAGGGCAGGTGTTTCAGTGCAGGAGTTTCAGGGCATGAGATTCAGGGCATGAGATTCAGAGCATGAGTTTTAGGGCATGAGATTCAGGGTAGGTATTTCAGGGCATGTAATTTAGGGCATGAGTTTCTGGGCAGATGATTCAGGGCAGGAATTTTAGGGCATGTGATTCAGGGCATGAGTTTCAGTGCATGAGTTTCAGGGCAGTAGTTTCAGGGTAAGTGATTTAGGGCATGAGTTTCAGTGCATGAGATTCAGGGCTTGAGTTTCAGGGCATGAGGTTCAGGGCATGAGTTTCAGGGCATGAGATTCAGGGCATCAGTTTCAGTGCAGGAACTTGAGGGCATGAGATTCAGTGCACGAGTTTCAGAGCATGAGATTCAGGGCATGAGATTCAGGGCATGATTTTCAGGGCAGGAAATTCAGGGCAGGTGTTTCAGTGCAGGAGTTTCAGGGCATGAGATTCAGGGCATGAGATTCAGGGCATGAGTTTCAGGACAGGAGATTCAGGGCATGAGTTTCAGGGAATGAGTTTCAGGGCAGGAGTTTCAGGGCATGTGATTCAGGGCGTGAGTTTCAGGATATGAGATACATGGCATGAGTTTCAGTGCAGGAGTTTCAGGGCATGAGATTCAGGGCATGAGTTTCAGGGTAGGTGATTCAGGGCAGGAGTTTCAGGACATGAGATTCAGGGCATGAGTTTCAGTGCAGGACCTTGAGGTCATGAGATTCAGTGCACGAGTTTCAGAGCGTGAGATTCAGGGCATGAGATTCAGGGCATGAGTTTCAAAGCAGGAGATTCAGGGCAGGTGTTTCAGTGCAGGAGTTTCAGGGCATGAGATTCAGGGCATGAGATTCAGGGCATGAGTTTTAGGACAGGAGATTCAGGGAATGAGTTTCAGGGCATGCGTTTCAAGGCAGGAGTTTCAGGGCATGTAATTCAGGGCGTGAGTTTCAGGATATGAGATTCATGGCATGAGTTTCAGTGCAGGAGTTTCAAGGCATGAGATTCAGGGCATGAGTTTCAGGGCATGAGATTCAGGACAGGAGTTTCAAGGCATGAAATTCAGGGCTTGAGTTTCACTGCATGAGTTTGAGGGCAGGAGTTTCAGGGCATGAGATTCAGGGCATGAGTTTCTGGGCAGATGATTCAGAGCAGGAGTTTTAGGGCATGTGATTCAGGGCATGAGTTTCAGTGCATGAGTTTCAGGGCAGGAGATTCAGGGTATGAGATTTAGGGCATGAGTTTCAGTGCATGAGATTCAGGGCTTGAGTTTCAGGGCATGATTTTCAGGGCAGGAGATTCAGGGCAGGTGTTTCAGTGCAGGAGTTTCTGGGCATGAGATTCAGGGCATGAGATTCAGGGCATGAGTTTCAGGATATGAGATTCATGGCATGAGTTTCAGTGCAGGAGTTTCAGGGCATGAGTTTCAGTGCATAAGTTTGAGGGCAGGAGTTTCAAGGCATGAGATTCAGGGCATGAGTTTCAGTGCATGAGTTTGAGGGCAGGAGTTTCAGGGCATGAGATTCAGGGCATGAGTTTCAGGGCATGAGATTCAGGGCAGATATTTCAGGGCATGTAATTCAGGGCATGAGTTTCTGGGCAGCTGATTCAGGGCAGGAGTTATAGGGCATGTGATTCAGGGCATGAGTTTCAGGGCATGAGTTTCAGTGCAGGAGCTTCAGGGCATGAGATTCAGGGCATGAGTTTCAGGGCATGAGATTCAGGGCAGGTATTTCAGGGCATGTAATTCAGGGCATGAATTTCTGGGCAGATGATTCAGGGCATGAGTTTCAGTTCATGAGTTTCAGGGCAGGAGTTTCAGGGTATGTGATTTCGGGCAAGAGTTTCAGGGCATGAGATTCAGGGCTTGAGTTTCAGGGCATGAGATTCAGGGCATGAGATTCAGGGCATGATTTTCAGGGCAGGAGATTCAGGGCAGGTCTTTCAGTGCAGGAGTTTCAGGGCATGAGATTCAGGGCATGAGTTTCAGGACAGGAGATTCAGGGCATGAGTTTCAGGGCATGAGTTTCAGGGCATGAGTTTCAGGGCAGGAGTTTCAGGGCATGTGATTCAGGGCGTGAGTTTCAGGATATGAGATTCATGGCATGAGTTTCAGTGCAGGAGTTTCAGGGCATGAGATTCAGGGCTTGAGTTTCAGGGTAGGTGATTCAGGGCATGAGTTTCAGGGCATGAGATTCAGGGCATGAGTTTCAGTGCAGGAACTTGAGGGCATGAGATTCAGTGCACGAGTTTCAGAGCATGAGATTCAGGGCATGAGATTCAGGGCATGATTTTCAAGGCAGGAGATTCAGGGCAGGTGTTTCAGTGCAGGAGTTTCAGGGCATGAGATTCAGGGCAGGTATTTCAGGGCATGTAATTCAGGGCATGAGTTTCTTGGCAGATGATTCAGGGCAGGAATTTTAGGGTATGTGATTCAGGGCATGTAATTCAGGGCATGAGTTTCTGGGCAGATGATTCGGGGCAGGAATTTCAGGGCATGTGATTCAGGGCATGAGTTTCAGTGCATGACTTTCAGGGCAGTAGTTTCAGGGTATGTGATTTAGGGTATGAGTTTCAGGGCATGAGATTCAGGGCTTGAGTTTCAGGCATGAGATTCAGTGCAGGAGTTTTAGGGCATGTGATTCAGAGCACGAGTTTGAATGCATGAGTTTCAGGGCAGGAGTTTCAGGGTATGTGATTTAGGGCATGAGTTTCAGAGCATGAGATTCAGGGCATGAGATTCAGGGTATGATTTTCAGGGCAGGAGATTCAAGGCATGAGTTTCAGTGCATGAGTTTGTGGCCAGGAGTTTCAGGGCATGAGATTCAGGGCATGAGTTTCAGGGCATGAGATTCAGGGCAGGTTTTTCAGGGCATGTAATTCAGGGCATGAGTTTCTGGGCAGAAATTCAGGGCAGGAGTTTTAGGGCATGAGATTCAGGGCTTGAATTTCAGTGCATGAGTTTCAGGGCATGACATTCAGAGCATGAGTTTCAGTGCAGGAACTTGAGGGCATGAGATTCAGTGCACGAGTTTTAGAGCATGAGATTCAGGGCTTCATTTTCAGGGCAGGAGATTCAGGGCAGGTGTTTCAGTGCAGGAGTTTCAGGGCACGAGATTCAGGGCATGAGATTCAGGGCATGTGATTCAAGGCGTGAGTTTCAGGATATGGGATTCATGGCATGAGTTTCAGTGCAGGTGTTTCAGGGCATGAGATTCAGAGCATGAGTTTCAGTGCATGAGTTTCAATGCAGGAGTTTCAGGGTATGTGATTTAGGGCATGAGTTTCAGGGCATGAGATTCAGGGCTTGAGTTTCAGGGCATGAGGTTCAGGGCATGAGTTTCAGGGCATGAGATTCAGTGCATGAGTCTCAGGGCAGTAGTTTCAGGTATGTGATTTATGGCATGAGTTTCAGGGCATGATATTCAGGGCTTGAGTTTCAGGGCATGAGGTTCAGGGCATGAGTTTCAGGGCATGAGTTTCAGGGCAGGAGTTTTAGGGCATG